>NW_026711604.1:0-289990 GCF_026419965.1 Kogia breviceps
AGCCTTATTTATGTCTTCTGCCGCTGGGGCTGTAGATGTGGTCAATCCTGGTTGCATGCCAGTCCCTGAACGCATTTTGGAAGAATTTCTCTCTGTTTTGCCCTGCTTGTTTCTTCTTTGTGTTGGAAATGTATCCTCAGAATGGGTCTGAGCTGATTTTCCCTGCTGGTTTTAGGCCGCTTTACACACACTTGATGCACTTACACAGAGATATCAAGACTTAGCTTTTAAGATGCTTACTAGTCGGATAGATACTTGTGCGATGAACAGGGTCTGGTGAGTCCAGTTGATTGAGCAAGGAGTAGGTCGTGTCCATTCCATATTCGGTTTTCGGAAGGGTATCTGTGCTCATTTCAAACTCGAGTTTTATGCGTCACCGCACCTCACCTTTCCCCTGAAGCAGGCATAAGTGTGTTTTCTAAAAGCGTGACTCTGTTCTGTTTGGGGATTCCGTTCATGGGGAGCGATTTTTACATTCCCTCGATAAGTGATATCATAAGTTTCTTTTTTTGTGGGACTTATTTCACTGAGGATGATCGTACCTAAATCCACTCAGGATGCTGCTACCAGCCTCATGACGTGGATTTCATGGCTGAGTGACACTCCATTGGACCTACGTAGCACCACTTGTCCACTTGTCCACTTGTCTTTGTCCACTTGTCCACTCGTCTTTGTCCACTTGGCTCTTTCCTGGGATATGAAACGTGTACCGGAGTGGAGGTTCTTGTCAAGACAGCAGCCCTCAACTTTGGGGTCCCTGTGTCTGGTTGATTTTTTCATTTTCCCAAGGTCAACGCCCATGTGTGGAAGTGCCCTATGCTCTGTGGTTCTGTGTTTTACATGGTTTGGGAAAGAGGATACACTTGTGAAGATTGGCTGTTGGCCATTGACATCCCGCCCATCAGCTTAACAAGGCTCCCTTGACTCCGTGGGCTGTCCTGCCTTTCTGGTTTTTAGACTTTTTTCGCCTGGCCCTTTTGCCCCGGGGGGGGGGCGAGAGATTTCTTTGTAGTGCTGATTTGCTCTCCCAGGTTGCTTGGTTGGCCAAAAAGGGCGTATGCGTTTTTTCCTGAATATATTCAGGAAAAAACGCATACGCCCTTTTTGGCCAACCGCATCATTGTCCACGTTCTGGCGCTTTTCATGTGCTATCGGGGCCATTCCGATGTACCCGTTGACATCCGTTTCCTGCAGTTCTGCCTTGCGTTCAGCGCCTCTTCGTAGCCTGCGCTCAATATATTTTGGGGCGATAGTTATCGTTTAGAACTCTGCAGGTTTGGGAAGTGCAGGGCCCCTGAGCTCCATTTCCCAAGTCGCTTTTTTGTGAGTGGGACGCAACACGGCTGGATGGCTTCACGCCCTATTGTCGATCCGCGGTGGCAGGCTGAACCGCTGGTGAATTCTTCTTCGTGATGGGAAATGAGAGTGACATGTGCCCGACCAAACACCTCCAGCGAGTCTCTCATTGGTTCCCCCTCTTGCAGTTCATCCTGCGGACAAATTGCAGACGGTACGAAAGAGGCATGGAAAGGCGCCGAGTCTCCAAGTGGGGAGATTGTTAGTTAAGGGGGCCTGAATGGAGAACACGAGCACCAGGAGAGGAAAACTGAGGTGAGTTTCAGAAAGCTTTCCCGATCCCACGGTGTAGCATCCGCTGGGTTTCCAATGAGTGCTTTCGCTGTCGGAAGATTGCGTTGAACCTGGAGAGTTGGGAGCCATGGAATGGGGAGCACGCAGGATTCCTTTCAAGGGTCTGCATTTGCTTTCCCAACCTCACCAATCGTCTCAGCCCCAAGAGTGTCCAGCCTTATGTCTTCTGCCGCTGGGGCTGTAGATGTGGTCAATCCTGGTTGCATGCCAGTCCCTGAACGCATTTTGGAAGAATTTCTCTCTGTTTTGCCCTGCTTGTTTCTTCTTTGTGTTGGAAATGTATCCTCAGAATGGGTCTGAGCTGATTTTCCCTGCTGGTTTTAGGCCGCTTTACACACACTTGATGCACTTACACAGAGATATCAAGACTTAGCTTTTAAGATGCTTACTAGTCGGATAGATACTTGTGCGATGAACAGGGTCTGGTGAGTCCAGTTGATTGAGCAAGGAGTAGGTCGTGTCCATTCCATATTCGGTTTTCGGAAGGGTATCTGTGCTCATTTCAAACTCGAGTTTTATGCGTCACCGCACCTCACCTTTCCCCTGAAGCAGGCATAAGTGTGTTTTCTAAAAGCGTGACTCTGTTCTGTTTGGGGATTCCGTTCATGGGGAGCGATTTTTACATTCCCTCGATAAGTGATATCATAAGTTTCTTTTTTTGTGGGACTTATTTCACTGAGGATGATCGTACCTAAATCCACTCAGGATGCTGCTACCAGCCTCATGACGTGGATTTCATGGCTGAGTGACACTCCATTGGACCTACGTAGCACCACTTGTCCACTTGTCCACTTGTCTTTGTCCACTTGTCCACTCGTCTTTGTCCACTTGGCTCTTTCCTGGGATATGAAACGTGTACCGGAGTGGAGGTTCTTGTCAAGACAGCAGCCCTCAACTTTGGGGTCCCTGTGTCTGGTTGATTTTTTCATTTTCCCAAAGTCAACGCCCATGTGTGGAAGTGCCCTATGCTCTGTGGTTCTGTGTTTTCCATGGTTTGGGAAAGAGGATACACTTGTGAAGATTGGCTGTTGGCCATTGACATCCCGCCCATCAGCTTAACAAGGCTCCCTTGACTCCGTGGGCTGTCCTGCCTTTCTGGTTTTTAGACTTTTTTCGCCTGGCCCTTTTGCCCCGGGGGGGGGGGCGAGAGATTTCTTTGTAGTGCTGATTTGCTCTCCCAGGTTGCTTGGTTGGCCAAAAAGGGCGTATGCGTTTTTTCCTGAATATATTCAGGAAAAAACGCATACGCCCTTTTTGGCCAACCGCATCATTGTCCACGTTCTGGCGATTTTCATGTGCTATCGGGGCCATTCCGATGTACCCGTTGACATCCGTTTCCTGCAGTTCTGCCTTGCGTTCAGCGCCTCTTCGTAGCCTGACCTCAATATATTTTGGGGCGATAGTTATCGTTTAGAACTCTGCAGGTTTGGGAAGTGCAGGGCCCCTGAGCTCCATTTCCCAAGTCGCTTTTTTGTGAGTGGGACGCAACACGGCTGGATGGCTTCACGCCCTATTGTCGATCCGCGGTTGCAGGCTGAACCGCTGGTGAATTCTTCTTCGTGATGGGAAATGAGAGTGACATGTGCCCGACCAAACACCTCCAGCGAGTCTCTCATTGGTTCCCCCTCTTGCAGTTCATCCTGCGGACAAATTGCAGACGGTACGAAAGAGGCATGGAAAGGCGCCGAGTCTCCAAGTGGGGAGATTGTTAGTAAGGGGGCCTGAATGGAGAACACGAGCACCAGGAGAGGAAAACTGAGGTGAGTTTCAGAAAGCTTTCCCGATCCCACGGTGTAGCATCCGCTGGGTTTCCAATGAGTGCTTTCGCTGTCGGAAGATTGCGTTGAACCTGGAGAGTTGGGAGCCATGGAATGGGGAGCACGCAGGATTCCTTTCAAGGGTCTGCATTTGCTTTCCCAACCTCACCAATCGTCTCAGCCCCAAGAGTGTCCAGCCTTATGTCTTCTGCCGCTGGGGCTGTAGATGTGGTCAATCCTGGTTGCATGCCAGTCCCTGAACGCATTTTGGAAGAATTTCTCTCTGTTTTGCCCTGCTTGTTTCTTCTTTATGTTGGAAATGTATCCTCAGAATGAGTCTGAGCTGATTTTCCCTGCTGGTTTTAGGCCGCTTTACACACACTTGATGCACTTACACAGAGATATCAAGACTTAGCTTTTAAGATGCTTACTAGTCGGATAGATACTTGTGCGATGAACAGGGTCTGGTGAGTCCAGTTGATTGAGCAAGGAGTAGGTCGTGTCCATTCCATATTCGGTTTTCGGAAGGGTATCTGTGCTCATTTCAAACTCGAGTTTTATGCGTCACCGCACCTCACCTTTCCCCTGAAGCAGGCATAAGTGTGTTTTCTAAAAGCGTGACTCTGTTCTGTTTGGGGATTCCGTTCATGGGGAGCGATTTTTACATTCCCTCGATAAGTGATATCATAAGTTTCTTTTTTTGTGGGACTTATTTCACTGAGGATGATCGTACCTAAATCCACTCAGGATGCTGCTACCAGCCTCATGACGTGGATTTCATGGCTGAGTGACACTCCATTGGACCTACGTAGCACCACTTGTCCACTTGTCCACTTGTCTTTGTCCACTTGTCCACTCGTCTTTGTCCACTTGGCTCTTTCCTGGGATATGAAACGTGTACCGGAGTGGAGGTTCTTGTCAAGACAGCAGCCCTCAACTTTGGGGTCCCTGTGTCTGGTTGATTTTTTCATTTTCCCAAGGTCAACGCCCATGTGTGGAAGTGCCCTATGCTCTGTGGTTCTGTGTTTTACATGGTTTGGGAAAGAGGATACACTTGTGAAGATTGGCTGTTGGCCATTGACATCCCGCCCATCAGCTTAACAAGGCTCCCTTGACTCCGTGGGCTGTCCTGCCTTTCTGGTTTTTAGACTTTTTTCGCCTGGCCCTTTTGCCCCGGGGGGGGGGGGGGGCGAGAGATTTCTTTGTAGTGCTGATTTGCTCTCCCAGGTTGCTTGGTTGGCCAAAAAGGGCGTATGCGTTTTTTCCTGAATATATTCAGGAAAAAACGCATACGCCCTTTTTGGCCAACCGCATCATTGTCCACGTTCTGGCGCTTTTCATGTGCTATCGGGGCCATTCCGATGTACCCGTTGACATCCGTTTCCTGCAGTTCTGCCTTGCGTTCAGCGCCTCTTCGTAGCCTGCCCTCAATATATTTTGGGGCGATAGTTATCGTTTAGAACTCTGCAGGTTTGGGAAGTGCAGGGCCCCTGAGCTCCATTTCCCAAGTCGCTTTTTTGTGAGTGGGACGCAACACGGCTGGATGGCTTCACGCCCTATTGTCGATCCGCGGTTGCAGGCTGAACCGCTGGTGAATTCTTCTTCGTGATGGGAAATGAGAGTGACATGTGCCCGACCAAACACCTCCAGCGAGTCTCTCATTGGTTCCCCCTCTTGCAGTTCATCCTGCGGACAAATTGCAGACGGTACGAAAGAGGCATGGAAAGGCGCCGAGTCTCCAAGTGGGGAGATTGTTAGTAAGGGGGCCTGAATGGAGAACACGAGCACCAGGAGAGGAAAACTGAGGTGAGTTTCAGAAAGCTTTCCCGATCCCACGGTGTAGCATCCGCTGGGTTTCCAATGAGTGCTTTCGCTGTCGGAAGATTGCGTTGAACCTGGAGAGTTGGGAGCCATGGAATGGGGAGCACGCAGGATTCCTTTCAAGGGTCTGCATTTGCTTTCCCAACCTCACCAATCGTCTCAGCCCCAAGAGTGTCCAGCCTTATGTCTTCTGCCGCTGGGGCTGTAGATGTGGTCAATCCTGGTTGCATGCCAGTCCCTGAACGCATTTTGGAAGAATTTCTCTCTGTTTTGCCCTGCTTGTTTCTTCTTTGTGTTGGAAATGTATCCTCAGAATGGGTCTGAGCTGATTTTCCCTGCTGGTTTTAGGCCGCTTTACACACACTTGATGCACTTACACAGAGATATCAAGACTTAGCTTTTAAGATGCTTACTAGTCGGATAGATACTTGTGCGATGAACAGGGTCTGGTGAGTCCAGTTGATTGAGCAAGGAGTAGGTCGTGTCCATTCCATATTCGGTTTTCGGAAGGGTATCTGTGCTCATTTCAAACTCGAGTTTTATGCGTCACCGCACCTCACCTTTCCCCTGAAGCAGGCATAAGTGTGTTTTCTAAAAGCGTGACTCTGTTCTGTTTGGGGATTCCGTTCATGGGGAGCGATTTTTACATTCCCTCGATAAGTGATATCATAAGTTTCTTTTTTTGTGGGACTTATTTCACTGAGGATGATCGTACCTAAATCCACTCAGGATGCTGCTACCAGCCTCATGACGTGGATTTCATGGCTGAGTGACACTCCATTGGACCTACGTAGCACCACTTGTCCACTTGTCCACTTGTCTTTGTCCACTTGTCCACTCGTCTTTGTCCACTTGGCTCTTTCCTGGGATATGAAACGTGTACCGGAGTGGAGGTTCTTGTCAAGACAGCAGCCCTCAACTTTGGGGTCCCTGTGTCTGGTTGATTTTTTCATTTTCCCAAGGTCAACGCCCATGTGTGGAAGTGCCCTATGCTCTGTGGTTCTGTGTTTTCCATGGTTTGGGAAAGAGGATACACTTGTGAAGATTGGCTGTTGGCCATTGACATCCCGCCCATCAGCTTAACAAGGCTCCCTTGACTCCGTGGGCTGTCCTGCCTTTCTGGTTTTTAGACTTTTTTCGCCTGGCCCTTTTGCCCCGGGGGGGGGGGCGAGAGATTTCTTTGTAGTGCTGATTTGCTCTCCCAGGTTGCTTGGTTGGCCAAAAAGGGCGTATGCGTTTTTTCCTGAATATATTCAGGAAAAAACGCATACGCCCTTTTTGGCCAACCGCATCATTGTCCACGTTCTGGCGCTTTTCATGTGCTATCGGGGCCATTCCGATGTACCCGTTGACATCCGTTTCCTGCAGTTCTGCCTTGCGTTCAGCGCCTCTTCGTAGCCTGCCCTCAATATATTTTGGGGCGATAGTTATCGTTTAGAACTCTGCAGGTTTGGGAAGTGCAGGGCCCCTGAGCTCCATTTCCCAAGTCGCTTTTTTGTGAGTGGGACGCAACACGGCTGGATGGCTTCACGCCCTATTGTCGATCCGCGGTGGCAGGCTGAACCGCTGGTGAATTCTTCTTCGTGATGGGAAATGAGAGTGACATGTGCCCGACCAAACACCTCCAGCGAGTCTCTCATTGGTTCCCCCTCTTGCAGTTCATCCTGCGGACAAATTGCAGACGGTACGAAAGAGGCATGGAAAGGCGCCGAGTCTCCAAGTGGGGAGATTGTTAGTAAGGGGGCCTGAATGGAGAACACGAGCACCAGGAGAGGAAAACTGAGGTGAGTTTCAGAAAGCTTTCCCGATCCCACGGTGTAGCATCCGCTGGGTTTCCAATGAGTGCTTTCGCTGTCGGAAGATTGCGTTGAACCTGGAGAGTTGGGAGCCATGGAATGGGGAGCACGCAGGATTCCTTTCAAGGGTCTGCATTTGCTTTCCCAACCTCACCAATCGTCTCAGCCCCAAGAGTGTCCAGCCTTATGTCTTCTGCCGCTGGGGCTGTAGATGTGGTCAATCCTGGTTGCATGCCAGTCCCTGAACGCATTTTGGAAGAATTTCTCTCTGTTTTGCCCTGCTTGTTTCTTCTTTGTGTTGGAAATGTATCCTCAGAATGGGTCTGAGCTGATTTTCCCTGCTGGTTTTAGGCCGCTTTACACACACTTGATGCACTTACACAGAGATATCAAGACTTAGCTTTTAAGATGCTTACTAGTCGGATAGATACTTGTGCGATGAACAGGGTCTGGTGAGTCCAGTTGATTGAGCAAGGAGTAGGTCGTGTCCATTCCATATTCGGTTTTCGGAAGGGTATCTGTGCTCATTTCAAACTCGAGTTTTATGCGTCACCGCACCTCACCTTTCCCCTGAAGCAGGCATAAGTGTGTTTTCTAAAAGCGTGACTCTGTTCTGTTTGGGGATTCCGTTCATGGGGAGCGATTTTTACATTCCCTCGATAAGTGATATCATAAGTTTCTTTTTTTGTGGGACTTATTTCACTGAGGATGATCGTACCTAAATCCACTCAGGATGCTGCTACCAGCCTCATGACGTGGATTTCATGGCTGAGTGACACTCCATTGGACCTACGTAGCACCACTTGTCCACTTGTCCACTTGTCTTTGTCCACTTGTCCACTCGTCTTTGTCCACTTGGCTCTTTCCTGGGATATGAAACGTGTACCGGAGTGGAGGTTCTTGTCAAGACAGCAGCCCTCAACTTTGGGGTCCCTGTGTCTGGTTGATTTTTTCATTTTCCCAAGGTCAACGCCCATGTGTGGAAGTGCCCTATGCTCTGTGGTTCTGTGTTTTACATGGTTTGGGAAAGAGGATACACTTGTGAAGATTGGCTGTTGGCCATTGACATCCCGCCCATCAGCTTAACAAGGCTCCCTTGACTCCGTGGGCTGTCCTGCCTTTCTGGTTTTTAGACTTTTTTCGCCTGGCCCTTTTGCCCCGGGGGGGGGGGGGGGCGAGAGATTTCTTTGTAGTGCTGATTTGCTCTCCCAGGTTGCTTGGTTGGCCAAAAAGGGCGTATGCGTTTTTTCCTGAATATATTCAGGAAAAAACGCATACGCCCTTTTTGGCCAACCGCATCATTGTCCACGTTCTGGCGCTTTTCATGTGCTATCGGGGCCATTCCGATGTACCCGTTGACATCCGTTTCCTGCAGTTCTGCCTTGCGTTCAGCGCCTCTTCGTAGCCTGCCCTCAATATATTTTGGGGCGATAGTTATCGTTTAGAACTCTGCAGGTTTGGGAAGTGCAGGGCCCCTGAGCTCCATTTCCCAAGTCGCTTTTTTGTGAGTGGGACGCAACACGGCTGGATGGCTTCACGCCCTATTGTCGATCCGCGGTTGCAGGCTGAACCGCTGGTGAATTCTTCTTCGTGATGGGAAATGAGAGTGACATGTGCCCGACCAAACACCTCCAGCGAGTCTCTCATTGGTTCCCCCTCTTGCAGTTCATCCTGCGGACAAATTGCAGACGGTACGAAAGAGGCATGGAAAGGCGCCGAGTCTCCAAGTGGGGAGATTGTTAGTAAGGGGGCCTGAATGGAGAACACGAGCACCAGGAGAGGAAAACTGAGGTGAGTTTCAGAAAGCTTTCCCGATCCCACGGTGTAGCATCCGCTGGGTTTCCAATGAGTGCTTTCGCTGTCGGAAGATTGCGTTGAACCTGGAGAGTTGGGACCCATGGAATGGGGAGCACGCAGGATTCCTTTCAAGGGTCTGCATTTGCTTTCCCAACCTCACCAATCGTCTCAGCCCCAAGAGTGTCCAGCCTTATGTCTTCTGCCGCTGGGGCTGTAGATGTGGTCAATCCTGGTTGCATGCCAGTCCCTGAACGCATTTTGGAAGAATTTCTCTCTGTTTTGCCCTGCTTGTTTCTTCTTTGTGTTGGAAATGTATCCTCAGAATGGGTCTGAGCTGATTTTCCCTGCTGGTTTTAGGCCGCTTTACACACACTTGATGCACTTACACAGAGATATCAAGACTTAGCTTTTAAGATGCTTACTAGTCGGATAGATACTTGTGCGATGAACAGGGTCTGGTGAGTCCAGTTGATTGAGCAAGGAGTAGGTCGTGTCCATTCCATATTCGGTTTTCGGAAGGGTATCTGTGCTCATTTCAAACTCGAGTTTTATGCGTCACCGCACCTCACCTTTCCCCTGAAGCAGGCATAAGTGTGTTTTCTAAAAGCGTGACTCTGTTCTGTTTGGGGATTCCGTTCATGGGGAGCGATTTTTACATTCCCTCGATAAGTGATATCATAAGTTTCTTTTTTTGTGGGACTTATTTCACTGAGGATGATCGTACCTAAATCCACTCAGGATGCTGCTACCAGCCTCATGACGTGGATTTCATGGCTGAGTGACACTCCATTGGACCTACGTAGCACCACTTGTCCACTTGTCCACTTGTCTTTGTCCACTTGTCCACTCGTCTTTGTCCACTTGGCTCTTTCCTGGGATATGAAACGTGTACCGGAGTGGAGGTTCTTGTCAAGACAGCAGCCCTCAACTTTGGGGTCCCTGTGTCTGGTTGATTTTTTCATTTTCCCAAGGTCAACGCCCATGTGTGGAAGTGCCCTATGCTCTGTGGTTCTGTGTTTTACATGGTTTGGGAAAGAGGATACACTTGTGAAGATTGGCTGTTGGCCATTGACATCCCGCCCATCAGCTTAACAAGGCTCCCTTGACTCCGTGGGCTGTCCTGCCTTTCTGGTTTTTAGACTTTTTTCGCCTGGCCCTTTTGCCCCGGGGGGGGGGGCGAGAGATTTCTTTGTAGTGCTGATTTGCTCTCCCAGGTTGCTTGGTTGGCCAAAAAGGGCGTATGCGTTTTTTCCTGAATATATTCAGGAAAAAACGCATACGCCCTTTTTGGCCAACCGCATCATTGTCCACGTTCTGGCGCTTTTCATGTGCTATCGGGGCCATTCCGATGTACCCGTTGACATCCGTTTCCTGCAGTTCTGCCTTGCGTTCAGCGCCTCTTCGTAGCCTGCCCTCAATATATTTTGGGGCGATAGTTATCGTTTAGAACTCTGCAGGTTTGGGAAGTGCAGGGCCCCTGAGCTCCATTTCCCAAGTCGCTTTTTTGTGAGTGGGACGCAACACGGCTGGATGGCTTCACGCCCCATTGTCGATCCGCGGTGGCAGGCTGAACCGCTGGTGAATTCTTCTTCGTGATGGGAAATGAGAGTGACATGTGCCCGACCAAACACCTCCAGCGAGTCTCTCATTGGTTCCCCCTCTTGCAGTTCATCCTGCGGACAAATTGCAGACGGTACGAAAGAGGCATGGAAAGGCGCCGAGTCTCCAAGTGCGGAGATTGTTAGTAAGGGGGCCTGAATGGAGAACACGAGCACCAGGAGAGGAAAACTGAGGTGAGTTGCAGAAAGCTTTCCCGATCCCACGGTGTAGCATCCGCTGGGTTTCCAATGAGTGCTTTCGCTGTCGGAAGATTGCGTTGAACCTGGAGAGTTGGGAGCCATGGAATGGGGAGCACGCAGGATTCCTTTCAAGGGTCTGCATTTGCTTTCCCAACCTCACCAATCGTCTCAGCCCCAAGAGTGTCCAGCCTTATGTCTTCTGCCGCTGGGGCTGTAGATGTGGTCAATCCTGGTTGCATGCCAGTCCCTGAACGCATTTTGGAAGAATTTCTCTCTGTTTTGCCCTGCTTGTTTCTTCTTTGTGTTGGAAATGTATCCTCAGAATGGGTCTGAGCTGATTTTCCCTGCTGGTTTTAGGCCGCTTTACACACACTTGATGCACTTACACAGAGATATCAAGACTTAGCTTTTAAGATGCTTACTAGTCGGATAGATACTTGTGCGATGAACAGGGTCTGGTGAGTCCAGTTGATTGAGCAAGGAGTAGGTCGTGTCCATTCCATATTCGGTTTTCGGAAGGGTATCTGTGCTCATTTCAAACTCGAGTTTTATGCGTCACCGCACCTCACCTTTCCCCTGAAGCAGGCATAAGTGTGTTTTCTAAAAGCGTGACTCTGTTCTGTTTGGGGATTCCGTTCATGGGGAGCGATTTTTACATTCCCTCGATAAGTGATATCATAAGTTTCTTTTTTTGTGGGACTTATTTCACTGAGGATGATCGTACCTAAATCCACTCAGGATGCTGCTACCAGCCTCATGACGTGGATTTCATGGCTGAGTGACACTCCATTGGACCTACGTAGCACCACTTGTCCACTTGTCCACTTGTCTTTGTCCACTTGTCCACTCGTCTTTGTCCACTTGGCTCTTTCCTGGGATATGAAACGTGTACCGGAGTGGAGGTTCTTGTCAAGACAGCAGCCCTCAACTTTGGGGTCCCTGTGTCTGGTTGATTTTTTCATTTTCCCAAGGTCAACGCCCATGTGTGGAAGTGCCCTATGCTCTGTGGTTCTGTGTTTTCCATGGTTTGGGAAAGAGGATACACTTGTGAAGATTGGCTGTTGGCCATTGACATCCCGCCCATCAGCTTAACAAGGCTCCCTTGACTCCGTGGGCTGTCCTGCCTTTCTGGTTTTTAGACTTTTTTCGCCTGGCCCTTTTGCCCCGGGGGGGGGGGCGAGAGATTTCTTTGTAGTGCTGATTTGCTCTCCCAGGTTGCTTGGTTGGCCAAAAAGGGCGTATGCGTTTTTTCCTGAATATATTCAGGAAAAAACGCATACGCCCTTTTTGGCCAACCGCATCATTGTCCACGTTCTGGCGCTTTTCATGTGCTATCGGGGCCATTCCGATGTACCCGTTGACATCCGTTTCCTGCAGTTCTGCCTTGCGTTCAGCGCCTCTTCGTAGCCTGCCCTCAATATATTTTGGGGCGATAGTTATCGTTTAGAACTCTGCAGGTTTGGGAAGTGCAGGGCCCCTGAGCTCCATTTCCCAAGTCGCTTTTTTGTGAGTGGGACGCAACACGGCTGGATGGCTTCACGCCCTATTGTCGATCCGCGGTGGCAGGCTGAACCGCTGGTGAATTCTTCTTCGTGATGGGAAATGAGAGTGACATGTGCCCGACCAAACACCTCCAGCGAGTCTCTCATTGGTTCCCCCTCTTGCAGTTCATCCTGCGGACAAATTGCAGACGGTACGAAAGAGGCATGGAAAGGCGCCGAGTCTCCAAGTGGGGAGATTGTTAGTAAGGGGGCCTGAATGGAGAACACGAGCACCAGGAGAGGAAAACTGAGGTGAGTTTCAGAAAGCTTTCCCGATCCCACGGTGTAGCATCCGCTGGGTTTCCAATGAGTGCTTTCGCTGTCGGAAGATTGCGTTGAACCTGGAGAGTTGGGAGCCATGGAATGGGGAGCACGCAGGATTCCTTTCAAGGGTCTGCATTTGCTTTCCCAACCTCACCAATCGTCTCAGCCCCAAGAGTGTCCAGCCTTATGTCTTCTGCCGCTGGGGCTGTAGATGTGGTCAATCCTGGTTGCATGCCAGTCCCTGAACGCATTTTGGAAGAATTTCTCTCTGTTTTGCCCTGCTTGTTTCTTCTTTGTGTTGGAAATGTATCCTCAGAATGGGTCTGAGCTGATTTTCCCTGCTGGTTTTAGGCCGCTTTACACACACTTGATGCACTTACACAGAGATATCAAGACTTAGCTTTTAAGATGCTTACTAGTCGGATAGATACTTGTGCGATGAACAGGGTCTGGTGAGTCCAGTTGATTGAGCAAGGAGTAGGTCGTGTCCATTCCATATTCGGTTTTCGGAAGGGTATCTGTGCTCATTTCAAACTCGAGTTTTATGCGTCACCGCACCTCACCTTTCCCCTGAAGCAGGCATAAGTGTGTTTTCTAAAAGCGTGACTCTGTTCTGTTTGGGGATTCCGTTCATGGGGAGCGATTTTTACATTCCCTCGATAAGTGATATCATAAGTTTCTTTTTTTGTGGGACTTATTTCACTGAGGATGATCGTACCTAAATCCACTCAGGATGCTGCTACCAGCCTCATGACGTGGATTTCATGGCTGAGTGACACTCCATTGGACCTACGTAGCACCACTTGTCCACTTGTCCACTTGTCTTTGTCCACTTGTCCACTCGTCTTTGTCCACTTGGCTCTTTCCTGGGATATGAAACGTGTACCGGAGTGGAGGTTCTTGTCAAGACAGCAGCCCTCAACTTTGGGGTCCCTGTGTCTGGTTGATTTTTTCATTTTCCCAAGGTCAACGCCCATGTGTGGAAGTGCCCTATGCTCTGTGGTTCTGTGTTTTACATGGTTTGGGAAAGAGGATACACTTGTGAAGATTGGCTGTTGGCCATTGACATCCCGCCCATCAGCTTAACAAGGCTCCCTTGACTCCGTGGGCTGTCCTGCCTTTCTGGTTTTTAGACTTTTTTCGCCTGGCCCTTTTGCCCCGGGGGGGGGGGGGGGCGAGAGATTTCTTTGTAGTGCTGATTTGCTCTCCCAGGTTGCTTGGTTGGCCAAAAAGGGCGTATGCGTTTTTTCCTGAATATATTCAGGAAAAAACGCATACGCCCTTTTTGGCCAACCGCATCATTGTCCACGTTCTGGCGCTTTTCATGTGCTATCGGGGCCATTCCGATGTACCCGTTGACATCCGTTTCCTGCAGTTCTGCCTTGCGTTCAGCGCCTCTTCGTAGCCTGCCCTCAATATATTTTGGGGCGATAGTTATCGTTTAGAACTCTGCAGGTTTGGGAAGTGCAGGGCCCCTGAGCTCCATTTCCCAAGTCGCTTTTTTGTGAGTGGGACGCAACACGGCTGGATGGCTTCACGCCCTATTGTCGATCCGCGGTTGCAGGCTGAACCGCTGGTGAATTCTTCTTCGTGATGGGAAATGAGAGTGACATGTGCCCGACCAAACACCTCCAGCGAGTCTCTCATTGGTTCCCCCTCTTGCAGTTCATCCTGCGGACAAATTGCAGACGGTACGAAAGAGGCATGGAAAGGCGCCGAGTCTCCAAGTGGGGAGATTGTTAGTAAGGGGGCCTGAATGGAGAACACGAGCACCAGGAGAGGAAAACTGAGGTGAGTTTCAGAAAGCTTTCCCGATCCCACGGTGTAGCATCCGCTGGGTTTCCAATGAGTGCTTTCGCTGTCGGAAGATTGCGTTGAACCTGGAGAGTTGGGACCCATGGAATGGGGAGCACGCAGGATTCCTTTCAAGGGTCTGCATTTGCTTTCCCAACCTCACCAATCGTCTCAGCCCCAAGAGTGTCCAGCCTTATGTCTTCTGCCGCTGGGGCTGTAGATGTGGTCAATCCTGGTTGCATGCCAGTCCCTGAACGCATTTTGGAAGAATTTCTCTCTGTTTTGCCCTGCTTGTTTCTTCTTTGTGTTGGAAATGTATCCTCAGAATGGGTCTGAGCTGATTTTCCCTGCTGGTTTTAGGCCGCTTTACACACACTTGATGCACTTACACAGAGATATCAAGACTTAGCTTTTAAGATGCTTACTAGTCGGATAGATACTTGTGCGATGAACAGGGTCTGGTGAGTCCAGTTGATTGAGCAAGGAGTAGGTCGTGTCCATTCCATATTCGGTTTTCGGAAGGGTATCTGTGCTCATTTCAAACTCGAGTTTTATGCGTCACCGCACCTCACCTTTCCCCTGAAGCAGGCATAAGTGTGTTTTCTAAAAGCGTGACTCTGTTCTGTTTGGGGATTCCGTTCATGGGGAGCGATTTTTACATTCCCTCGATAAGTGATATCATAAGTTTCTTTTTTTGTGGGACTTATTTCACTGAGGATGATCGTACCTAAATCCACTCAGGATGCTGCTACCAGCCTCATGACGTGGATTTCATGGCTGAGTGACACTCCATTGGACCTACGTAGCACCACTTGTCCACTTGTCCACTTGTCTTTGTCCACTTGTCCACTCGTCTTTGTCCACTTGGCTCTTTCCTGGGATATGAAACGTGTACCGGAGTGGAGGTTCTTGTCAAGACAGCAGCCCTCAACTTTGGGGTCCCTGTGTCTGGTTGATTTTTTCATTTTCCCAAGGTCAACGCCCATGTGTGGAAGTGCCCTATGCTCTGTGGTTCTGTGTTTTACATGGTTTGGGAAAGAGGATACACTTGTGAAGATTGGCTGTTGGCCATTGACATCCCGCCCATCAGCTTAACAAGGCTCCCTTGACTCCGTGGGCTGTCCTGCCTTTCTGGTTTTTAGACTTTTTTCGCCTGGCCCTTTTGCCCCGGGGGGGGGGGCGAGAGATTTCTTTGTAGTGCTGATTTGCTCTCCCAGGTTGCTTGGTTGGCCAAAAAGGGCGTATGCGTTTTTTCCTGAATATATTCAGGAAAAAACGCATACGCCCTTTTTGGCCAACCGCATCATTGTCCACGTTCTGGCGCTTTTCATGTGCTATCGGGGCCATTCCGATGTACCCGTTGACATCCGTTTCCTGCAGTTCTGCCTTGCGTTCAGCGCCTCTTCGTAGCCTGCCCTCAATATATTTTGGGGCGATAGTTATCGTTTAGAACTCTGCAGGTTTGGGAAGTGCAGGGCCCCTGAGCTCCATTTCCCAAGTCGCTTTTTTGTGAGTGGGACGCAACACGGCTGGATGGCTTCACGCCCCATTGTCGATCCGCGGTGGCAGGCTGAACCGCTGGTGAATTCTTCTTCGTGATGGGAAATGAGAGTGACATGTGCCCGACCAAACACCTCCAGCGAGTCTCTCATTGGTTCCCCCTCTTGCAGTTCATCCTGCGGACAAATTGCAGACGGTACGAAAGAGGCATGGAAAGGCGCCGAGTCTCCAAGTGCGGAGATTGTTAGTAAGGGGGCCTGAATGGAGAACACGAGCACCAGGAGAGGAAAACTGAGGTGAGTTGCAGAAAGCTTTCCCGATCCCACGGTGTAGCATCCGCTGGGTTTCCAATGAGTGCTTTCGCTGTCGGAAGATTGCGTTGAACCTGGAGAGTTGGGAGCCATGGAATGGGGAGCACGCAGGATTCCTTTCAAGGGTCTGCATTTGCTTTCCCAACCTCACCAATCGTCTCAGCCCCAAGAGTGTCCAGCCTTATGTCTTCTGCCGCTGGGGCTGTAGATGTGGTCAATCCTGGTTGCATGCCAGTCCCTGAACGCATTTTGGAAGAATTTCTCTCTGTTTTGCCCTGCTTGTTTCTTCTTTGTGTTGGAAATGTATCCTCAGAATGGGTCTGAGCTGATTTTCCCTGCTGGTTTTAGGCCGCTTTACACACACTTGATGCACTTACACAGAGATATCAAGACTTAGCTTTTAAGATGCTTACTAGTCGGATAGATACTTGTGCGATGAACAGGGTCTGGTGAGTCCAGTTGATTGAGCAAGGAGTAGGTCGTGTCCATTCCATATTCGGTTTTCGGAAGGGTATCTGTGCTCATTTCAAACTCGAGTTTTATGCGTCACCGCACCTCACCTTTCCCCTGAAGCAGGCATAAGTGTGTTTTCTAAAAGCGTGACTCTGTTCTGTTTGGGGATTCCGTTCATGGGGAGCGATTTTTACATTCCCTCGATAAGTGATATCATAAGTTTCTTTTTTTGTGGGACTTATTTCACTGAGGATGATCGTACCTAAATCCACTCAGGATGCTGCTACCAGCCTCATGACGTGGATTTCATGGCTGAGTGACACTCCATTGGACCTACGTAGCACCACTTGTCCACTTGTCCACTTGTCTTTGTCCACTTGTCCACTCGTCTTTGTCCACTTGGCTCTTTCCTGGGATATGAAACGTGTACCGGAGTGGAGGTTCTTGTCAAGACAGCAGCCCTCAACTTTGGGGTCCCTGTGTCTGGTTGATTTTTTCATTTTCCCAAGGTCAACGCCCATGTGTGGAAGTGCCCTATGCTCTGTGGTTCTGTGTTTTCCATGGTTTGGGAAAGAGGATACACTTGTGAAGATTGGCTGTTGGCCATTGACATCCCGCCCATCAGCTTAACAAGGCTCCCTTGACTCCGTGGGCTGTCCTGCCTTTCTGGTTTTTAGACTTTTTTCGCCTGGCCCTTTTGCCCCGGGGGGGGGGGCGAGAGATTTCTTTGTAGTGCTGATTTGCTCTCCCAGGTTGCTTGGTTGGCCAAAAAGGGCGTATGCGTTTTTTCCTGAATATATTCAGGAAAAAACGCATACGCCCTTTTTGGCCAACCGCATCATTGTCCACGTTCTGGCGCTTTTCATGTGCTATCGGGGCCATTCCGATGTACCCGTTGACATCCGTTTCCTGCAGTTCTGCCTTGCGTTCAGCGCCTCTTCGTAGCCTGCGCTCAATATATTTTGGGGCGATAGTTATCGTTTAGAACTCTGCAGGTTTGGGAAGTGCAGGGCCCCTGAGCTCCATTTCCCAAGTCGCTTTTTTGTGAGTGGGACGCAACACGGCTGGATGGCTTCACGCCCTATTGTCGATCCGCGGTGGCAGGCTGAACCGCTGGTGAATTCTTCTTCGTGATGGGAAATGAGAGTGACATGTGCCCGACCAAACACCTCCAGCGAGTCTCTCATTGGTTCCCCCTCTTGCAGTTCATCCTGCGGACAAATTGCAGACGGTACGAAAGAGGCATGGAAAGGCGCCGAGTCTCCAAGTGGGGAGATTGTTAGTTAAGGGGGCCTGAATGGAGAACACGAGCACCAGGAGAGGAAAACTGAGGTGAGTTTCAGAAAGCTTTCCCGATCCCACGGTGTAGCATCCGCTGGGTTTCCAATGAGTGCTTTCGCTGTCGGAAGATTGCGTTGAACCTGGAGAGTTGGGAGCCATGGAATGGGGAGCACGCAGGATTCCTTTCAAGGGTCTGCATTTGCTTTCCCAACCTCACCAATCGTCTCAGCCCCAAGAGTGTCCAGCCTTATGTCTTCTGCCGCTGGGGCTGTAGATGTGGTCAATCCTGGTTGCATGCCAGTCCCTGAACGCATTTTGGAAGAATTTCTCTCTGTTTTGCCCTGCTTGTTTCTTCTTTGTGTTGGAAATGTATCCTCAGAATGGGTCTGAGCTGATTTTCCCTGCTGGTTTTAGGCCGCTTTACACACACTTGATGCACTTACACAGAGATATCAAGACTTAGCTTTTAAGATGCTTACTAGTCGGATAGATACTTGTGCGATGAACAGGGTCTGGTGAGTCCAGTTGATTGAGCAAGGAGTAGGTCGTGTCCATTCCATATTCGGTTTTCGGAAGGGTATCTGTGCTCATTTCAAACTCGAGTTTTATGCGTCACCGCACCTCACCTTTCCCCTGAAGCAGGCATAAGTGTGTTTTCTAAAAGCGTGACTCTGTTCTGTTTGGGGATTCCGTTCATGGGGAGCGATTTTTACATTCCCTCGATAAGTGATATCATAAGTTTCTTTTTCTGTGGGACTTATTTCACTGAGGATGATCGTACCTAAATCCACTCAGGATGCTGCTACCAGCCTCATGACGTGGATTTCATGGCTGAGTGACACTCCATTGGACCTACGTAGCACCACTTGTCCACTTGTCCACTTGTCTTTGTCCACTTGTCCACTCGTCTTTGTCCACTTGGCTCTTTCCTGGGATATGAAACGTGTACCGGAGTGGAGGTTCTTGTCAAGACAGCAGCCCTCAACTTTGGGGTCCCTGTGTCTGGTTGATTTTTTCATTTTCCCAAGGTCAACGCCCATGTGTGGAAGTGCCCTATGCTCTGTGGTTCTGTGTTTTCCATGGTTTGGGAAAGAGGATACACTTGTGAAGATTGGCTGTTGGCCATTGACATCCCGCCCATCAGCTTAACAAGGCTCCCTTGACTCCGTGGGCTGTCCTGCCTTTCTGGTTTTTAGACTTTTTTCGCCTGGCCCTTTTGCCCCGGGGGGGGGGCGAGAGATTTCTTTGTAGTGCTGATTTGCTCTCCCAGGTTGCTTGGTTGGCCAAAAAGGGCGTATGCGTTTTTTCCTGAATATATTCAGGAAAAAACGCATACGCCCTTTTTGGCCAACCGCATCATTGTCCACGTTCTGGCGCTTTTCATGTGCTATCGGGGCCATTCCGATGTACCCGTTGACATCCGTTTCCTGCAGTTCTGCCTTGCGTTCAGCGCCTCTTCGTAGCCTGCGCTCAATATATTTTGGGGCGATAGTTATCGTTTAGAACTCTGCAGGTTTGGGAAGTGCAGGGCCCCTGAGCTCCATTTCCCAAGTCGCTTTTTTGTGAGTGGGACGCAACACGGCTGGATGGCTTCACGCCCTATTGTCGATCCGCGGTGGCAGGCTGAACCGCTGGTGAATTCTTCTTCGTGATGGGAAATGAGAGTGACATGTGCCCGACCAAACACCTCCAGCGAGTCTCTCATTGGTTCCCCCTCTTGCAGTTCATCCTGCGGACAAATTGCAGACGGTACGAAAGAGGCATGGAAAGGCGCCGAGTCTCCAAGTGGGGAGATTGTTAGTAAGGGGGCCTGAATGGAGAACACGAGCACCAGGAGAGGAAAACTGAGGTGAGTTTCAGAAAGCTTTCCCGATCCCACGGTGTAGCATCCGCTGGGTTTCCAATGAGTGCTTTCGCTGTCGGAAGATTGCGTTGAACCTGGAGAGTTGGGAGCCATGGAATGGGGAGCACGCAGGATTCCTTTCAAGGGTCTGCATTTGCTTTCCCAACCTCACCAATCGTCTCAGCCCCAAGAGTGTCCAGCCTTATGTCTTCTGCCGCTGGGGCTGTAGATGTGGTCAATCCTGGTTGCATGCCAGTCCCTGAACGCATTTTGGAAGAATTTCTCTCTGTTTTGCCCTGCTTGTTTCTTCTTTGTGTTGGAAATGTATCCTCAGAATGGGTCTGAGCTGATTTTCCCTGCTGGTTTTAGGCCGCTTTACACACACTTGATGCACTTACACAGAGATATCAAGACTTAGCTTTTAAGATGCTTACTAGTCGGATAGATACTTGTGCGATGAACAGGGTCTGGTGAGTCCAGTTGATTGAGCAAGGAGTAGGTCGTGTCCATTCCATATTCGGTTTTCGGAAGGGTATCTGTGCTCATTTCAAACTCGAGTTTTATGCGTCACCGCACCTCACCTTTCCCCTGAAGCAGGCATAAGTGTGTTTTCTAAAAGCGTGACTCTGTTCTGTTTGGGGATTCCGTTCATGGGGAGCGATTTTTACATTCCCTCGATAAGTGATATCATAAGTTTCTTTTTTTGTGGGACTTATTTCACTGAGGATGATCGTACCTAAATCCACTCAGGATGCTGCTACCAGCCTCATGACGTGGATTTCATGGCTGAGTGACACTCCATTGGACCTACGTAGCACCACTTGTCCACTTGTCCACTTGTCTTTGTCCACTTGTCCACTCGTCTTTGTCCACTTGGCTCTTTCCTGGGATATGAAACGTGTACCGGAGTGGAGGTTCTTGTCAAGACAGCAGCCCTCAACTTTGGGGTCCCTGTGTCTGGTTGATTTTTTCATTTTCCCAAGGTCAACGCCCATGTGTGGAAGTGCCCTATGCTCTGTGGTTCTGTGTTTTCCATGGTTTGGGAAAGAGGATACACTTGTGAAGATTGGCTGTTGGCCATTGACATCCCGCCCATCAGCTTAACAAGGCTCCCTTGACTCCGTGGGCTGTCCTGCCTTTCTGGTTTTTAGACTTTTTTCGCCTGGCCCTTTTGCCCCGGGGGGGGGGGGGGCGAGAGATTTCTTTGTAGTGCTGATTTGCTCTCCCAGGTTGCTTGGTTGGCCAAAAAGGGCGTATGCGTTTTTTCCTGAATATATTCAGGAAAAAACGCATACGCCCTTTTTGGCCAACCGCATCATTGTCCACGTTCTGGCGCTTTTCATGTGCTATCGGGGCCATTCCGATGTACCCGTTGACATCCGTTTCCTGCAGTTCTGCCTTGCGTTCAGCGCCTCTTCGTAGCCTGCGCTCAATATATTTTGGGGCGATAGTTATCGTTTAGAACTCTGCAGGTTTGGGAAGTGCAGGGCCCCTGAGCTCCATTTCCCAAGTCGCTTTTTTGTGAGTGGGACGCAACACGGCTGGATGGCTTCACGCCCCATTGTCGATCCGCGGTGGCAGGCTGAACCGCTGGTGAATTCTTCTTCGTGATGGGAAATGAGAGTGACATGTGCCCGACCAAACACCTCCAGCGAGTCTCTCATTGGTTCCCCCTCTTGCAGTTCATCCTGCGGACAAATTGCAGACGGTACGAAAGAGGCATGGAAAGGCGCCGAGTCTCCAAGTGCGGAGATTGTTAGTAAGGGGGCCTGAATGGAGAACACGAGCACCAGGAGAGGAAAACTGAGGTGAGTTTCAGAAAGCTTTCCCGATCCCACGGTGTAGCATCCGCTGGGTTTCCAATGAGTGCTTTCGCTGTCGGAAGATTGCGTTGAACCTGGAGAGTTGGGAGCCATGGAATGGGGAGCACGCAGGATTCCTTTCAAGGGTCTGCATTTGCTTTCCCAACCTCACCAATCGTCTCAGCCCCAAGAGTGTCCAGCCTTATGTCTTCTGCCGCTGGGGCTGTAGATGTGGTCAATCCTGGTTGCATGCCAGTCCCTGAACGCATTTTGGAAGAATTTCTCTCTGTTTTGCCCTGCTTGTTTCTTCTTTGTGTTGGAAATGTATCCTCAGAATGGGTCTGAGCTGATTTTCCCTGCTGGTTTTAGGCCGCTTTACACACACTTGATGCACTTACACAGAGATATCAAGACTTAGCTTTTAAGATGCTTACTAGTCGGATAGATACTTGTGCGATGAACAGGGTCTGGTGAGTCCAGTTGATTGAGCAAGGAGTAGGTCGTGTCCATTCCATATTCGGTTTTCGGAAGGGTATCTGTGCTCATTTCAAACTCGAGTTTTATGCGTCACCGCACCTCACCTTTCCCCTGAAGCAGGCATAAGTGTGTTTTCTAAAAGCGTGACTCTGTTCTGTTTGGGGATTCCGTTCATGGGGAGCGATTTTTACATTCCCTCGATAAGTGATATCATAAGTTTCTTTTTTTGTGGGACTTATTTCACTGAGGATGATCGTACCTAAATCCACTCAGGATGCTGCTACCAGCCTCATGACGTGGATTTCATGGCTGAGTGACACTCCATTGGACCTACGTAGCACCACTTGTCCACTTGTCCACTTGTCTTTGTCCACTTGTCCACTCGTCTTTGTCCACTTGGCTCTTTCCTGGGATATGAAACGTGTACCGGAGTGGAGGTTCTTGTCAAGACAGCAGCCCTCAACTTTGGGGTCCCTGTGTCTGGTTGATTTTTTCATTTTCCCAAGGTCAACGCCCATGTGTGGAAGTGCCCTATGCTCTGTGGTTCTGTGTTTTACATGGTTTGGGAAAGAGGATACACTTGTGAAGATTGGCTGTTGGCCATTGACATCCCGCCCATCAGCTTAACAAGGCTCCCTTGACTCCGTGGACTGTCCTGCCTTTCTGGTTTTTAGACTTTTTTCGCCTGGCCCTTTTGCCCCGGGGGTGGGGGGGCGAGAGATTTCTTTGTAGTGCTGATTTGCTCTCCCAGGTTGCTTGGTTGGCCAAAAAGGGCGTATGCGTTTTTTCCTGAATATATTCAGGAAAAAACGCATACGCCGTTTTTGGCCAACCGCATCATTGTCCACGTTCTGGCGCTTTTCATGTGCTATCGGGGCCATTCCGATGTACCCGTTGACATCCGTTTCCTGCAGTTCTGCCTTGCGTTCAGCGCCTCTTCGTAGCCTGACCTCAATATATTTTGGGGCGATAGTTATCGTTTAGAACTCTGCAGGTTTGGGAAGTGCAGGGCCCCTGAGCTCCATTTCCCAAGTCGCTTTTTTGTGAGTGGGACGCAACACGGCTGGATGGCTTCACGCCCTATTGTCGATCCGCGGTGGCAGGCTGAACCGCTGGTGAATTCTTCTTCGTGATGGGAAATGAGAGTGACATGTGCCCGACCAAACACCTCCAGCGAGTCTCTCATTGGTTCCCCCTCTTGCAGTTCATCCTGCGGACAAATTGCAGACGGTACGAAAGAGGCATGGAAAGGCGCCGAGACTCCAAGTGGGGAGATTGTCAGTAAGGGGGCCTGAATGGAGAACACGAGCACCAGGAGAGGAAAACTGAGGTGAGTTTCAGAAAGCTTTCCCGATCCCACGGTGTAGCATCCGCTGGGTTTCCAATGAGTGCTTTCGCTGTCGGAAGATTGCGTTGAACCTGGAGAGTTGGGAGCCATGGAATGGGGAGCACGCAGGATTCCTTTCAAGGGTCTGCATTTGCTTTCCCAACCTCACCAATCGTCTCAGCCCCAAGAGTGTCCAGCCTTATGTCTTCTGCCGCTGGGGCTGTAGATGTGGTCAATCCTGGTTGCATGCCAGTCCCTGAACGCATTTTGGAAGAATTTCTCTCTGTTTTGCCCTGCTTGTTTCTTCTTTGTGTTGGAAATGTATCCTCAGAATGGGTCTGAGCTGATTTTCCCTGCTGGTTTTAGGCCGCTTTACACACACTTGATGCACTTACACAGAGATATCAAGACTTAGCTTTTAAGATGCTTACTAGTCGGATAGATACTTGTGCGATGAACAGGGTCTGGTGAGTCCAGTTGATTGAGCAAGGAGTAGGTCGTGTCCATTCCATATTCGGTTTTCGGAAGGGTATCTGTGCTCATTTCAAACTCGAGTTTTATGCGTCACCGCACCTCACCTTTCCCCTGAAGCAGGCATAAGTGTGTTTTCTAAAAGCGTGACTCTGTTCTGTTTGGGGATTCCGTTCATGGGGAGCGATTTTTACATTCCCTCGATAAGTGATATCATAAGTTTCTTTTTTTGTGGGACTTATTTCACTGAGGATGATCGTACCTAAATCCACTCAGGATGCTGCTACCAGCCTCATGACGTGGATTTCATGGCTGAGTGACACTCCATTGGACCTACGTAGCACCACTTGTCCACTTGTCCACTTGTCTTTGTCCACTTGTCCACTCGTCTTTGTCCACTTGGCTCTTTCCTGGGATATGAAACGTGTACCGGAGTGGAGGTTCTTGTCAAGACAGCAGCCCTCAACTTTGGGGTCCCTGTGTCTGGTTGATTTTTTCATTTTCCCAAGGTCAACGCCCATGTGTGGAAGTGCCCTATGCTCTGTGGTTCTGTGTTTTCCATGGTTTGGGAAAGAGGATACACTTGTGAAGATTGGCTGTTGGCCATTGACATCCCGCCCATCAGCTTAACAAGGCTCCCTTGACTCCGTGGGCTGTCCTGCCTTTCTGGTTTTTAGACTTTTTTCGCCTGGCCCTTTTGCCCCGGGGGGGGGGGGGGCGAGAGATTTCTTTGTAGTGCTGATTTGCTCTCCCAGGTTGCTTGGTTGGCCAAAAAGGGCGTATGCGTTTTTTCCTGAATATATTCAGGAAAAAACGCATACGCCCTTTTTGGCCAACCGCATCATTGTCCACGTTCTGGCGCTTTTCATGTGCTATCGGGGCCATTCCGATGTACCCGTTGACATCCGTTTCCTGCAGTTCTGCCTTGCGTTCAGCGCCTCTTCGTAGCCTGACCTCAATATATTTTGGGGCGATAGTTATCGTTTAGAACTCTGCAGGTTTGGGAAGTGCAGGGCCCCTGAGCTCCATTTCCCAAGTCGCTTTTTTGTGAGTGGGACGCAACACGGCTGGATGGCTTCACGCCCTATTGTCGATCCGCGGTGGCAGGCTGAACCGCTGGTGAATTCTTCTTCGTGATGGGAAATGAGAGTGACATGTGCCCGACCAAACACCTCCAGCGAGTCTCTCATTGGTTCCCCCTCTTGCAGTTCATCCTGCGGACAAATTGCAGACGGTACGAAAGAGGCATGGAAAGGCGCCGAGTCTCCAAGTGGGGAGATTGTTAGTAAGGGGGCCTGAATGGAGAACACGAGCACCAGGAGAGGAAAACTGAGGTGAGTTTCAGAAAGCTTTCCCGATCCCACGGTGTAGCATCCGCTGGGTTTCCAATGAGTGCTTTCGCTGTCGGAAGATTGCGTTGAACCTGGAGAGTTGGGAGCCATGGAATGGGGAGCACGCAGGATTCCTTTCAAGGGTCTGCATTTGCTTTCCCAACCTCACCAATCGTCTCAGCCCCAAGAGTGTCCAGCCTTATGTCTTCTGCCGCTGGGGCTGTAGATGTGGTCAATCCTGGTTGCATGCCAGTCCCTGAACGCATTTTGGAAGAATTTCTCTCTGTTTTGCCCTGCTTGTTTCTTCTTTGTGTTGGAAATGTATCCTCAGAATGGGTCTGAGCTGATTTTCCCTGCTGGTTTTAGGCCGCTTTACACACACTTGATGCACTTACACAGAGATATCAAGACTTAGCTTTTAAGATGCTTACTAGTCGGATAGATACTTGTGCGATGAACAGGGTCTGGTGAGTCCAGTTGATTGAGCAAGGAGTAGGTCGTGTCCATTCCATATTCGGTTTTCGGAAGGGTATCTGTGCTCATTTCAAACTCGAGTTTTATGCGTCACCGCACCTCACCTTTCCCCTGAAGCAGGCATAAGTGTGTTTTCTAAAAGCGTGACTCTGTTCTGTTTGGGGATTCTGTTCATGGGGAGCGATTTTTACATTCCCTCGATAAGTGATATCATAAGTTTCTTTTTTTGTGGGACTTATTTCACTGAGGATGATCGTACCTAAATCCACTCAGGATGCTGCTACCAGCCTCATGACGTGGATTTCATGGCTGAGTGACACTCCATTGGACCTACGTAGCACCACTTGTCCACTTGTCCACTTGTCTTTGTCCACTTGTCCACTCGTCTTTGTCCACTTGGCTCTTTCCTGGGATATGAAACGTGTACCGGAGTGGAGGTTCTTGTCAAGACAGCAGCCCTCAACTTTGGGGTCCCTGTGTCTGGTTGATTTTTTCATTTTCCCAAGGTCAACGCCCATGTGTGGAAGTGCCCTATGCTCTGTGGTTCTGTGTTTTACATGGTTTGGGAAAGAGGATACACTTGTGAAGATTGGCTGTTGGCCATTGACATCCCGCCCATCAGCTTAACAAGGCTCCCTTGACTCCGTGGGCTGTCCTGCCTTTCTGGTTTTTAGACTTTTTTCGCCTGGCCCTTTTGCCCCGGGGGGGGGGGGCGAGAGATTTCTTTGTAGTGCTGATTTGCTCTCCCAGGTTGCTTGGTTGGCCAAAAAGGGCGTATGCGTTTTTTCCTGAATATATTCAGGAAAAAACGCATACGCCCTTTTTGGCCAACCGCATCATTGTCCACGTTCTGGCGCTTTTCATGTGCTATCGGGGCCATTCCGATGTACCCGTTGACATCCGTTTCCTGCAGTTCTGCCTTGCGTTCAGCGCCTCTTCGTAGCCTGCGCTCAATATATTTTGGGGCGATAGTTATCGTTTAGAACTCTGCAGGTTTGGGAAGTGCAGGGCCCCTGAGCTCCATTTCCCAAGTCGCTTTTTTGTGAGTGGGACGCAACACGGCTGGATGGCTTCACGCCCTATTGTCGATCCGCGGTGGCAGGCTGAACCGCTGGTGAATTCTTCTTCGTGATGGGAAATGAGAGTGACATGTGCCCGACCAAACACCTCCAGCGAGTCTCTCATTGGTTCCCCCTCTTGCAGTTCATCCTGCGGACAAATTGCAGACGGTACGAAAGAGGCATGGAAAGGCGCCGAGTCTCCAAGTGGGGAGATTGTTAGTAAGGGGGCCTGAATGGAGAACACGAGCACCAGGAGAGGAAAACTGAGGTGAGTTTCAGAAAGCTTTCCCGATCCCACGGTGTAGCATCCGCTGGGTTTCCAATGAGTGCTTTCGCTGTCGGAAGATTGCGTTGAACCTGGAGAGTTGGGAGCCATGGAATGGGGAGCACGCAGGATTCCTTTCAAGGGTCTGCATTTGCTTTCCCAACCTCACCAATCGTCTCAGCCCCAAGAGTGTCCAGCCTTATGTCTTCTGCCGCTGGGGCTGTAGATGTGGTCAATCCTGGTTGCATGCCAGTCCCTGAACGCATTTTGGAAGAATTTCTCTCTGTTTTGCCCTGCTTGTTTCTTCTTTGTGTTGGAAATGTATCCTCAGAATGGGTCTGAGCTGATTTTCCCTGCTGGTTTTAGGCCGCTTTACACACACTTGATGCACTTACACAGAGATATCAAGACTTAGCTTTTAAGATGCTTACTAGTCGGATAGATACTTGTGCGATGAACAGGGTCTGGTGAGTCCAGTTGATTGAGCAAGGAGTAGGTCGTGTCCATTCCATATTCGGTTTTCGGAAGGGTATCTGTGCTCATTTCAAACTCGAGTTTTATGCGTCACCGCACCTCACCTTTCCCCTGAAGCAGGCATAAGTGTGTTTTCTAAAAGCGTGACTCTGTTCTGTTTGGGGATTCCGTTCATGGGGAGCGATTTTTACATTCCCTCGATAAGTGATATCATAAGTTTCTTTTTTTGTGGGACTTATTTCACTGAGGATGATCGTACCTAAATCCACTCAGGATGCTGCTACCAGCCTCATGACGTGGATTTCATGGCTGAGTGACACTCCATTGGACCTACGTAGCACCACTTGTCCACTTGTCCACTTGTCTTTGTCCACTTGTCCACTCGTCTTTGTCCACTTGGCTCTTTCCTGGGATATGAAACGTGTACCGGAGTGGAGGTTCTTGTCAAGACAGCAGCCCTCAACTTTGGGGTCCCTGTGTCTGGTTGATTTTTTCATTTTCCCAAGGTCAACGCCCATGTGTGGAAGTGCCCTATGCTCTGTGGTTCTGTGTTTTACATGGTTTGGGAAAGAGGATACACTTGTGAAGATTGGCTGTTGGCCATTGACATCCCGCCCATCAGCTTAACAAGGCTCCCTTGACTCCGTGGGCTGTCCTGCCTTTCTGGTTTTTAGACTTTTTTCGCCTGGCCCTTTTGCCCCGGGGGGGGGGGGCGAGAGATTTCTTTGTAGTGCTGATTTGCTCTCCCAGGTTGCTTGGTTGGCCAAAAAGGGCGTATGCGTTTTTTCCTGAATATATTCAGGAAAAAACGCATACGCCCTTTTTGGCCAACCGCATCATTGTCCACGTTCTGGCGCTTTTCATGTGCTATCGGGGCCATTCCGATGTACCCGTTGACATCCGTTTCCTGCAGTTCTGCCTTGCGTTCAGCGCCTCTTCGTAGCCTGACCTCAATATATTTTGGGGCGATAGTTATCGTTTAGAACTCTGCAGGTTTGGGAAGTGCAGGGCCCCTGAGCTCCATTTCCCAAGTCGCTTTTTTGTGAGTGGGACGCAACACGGCTGGATGGCTTCACGCCCTATTGTCGATCCGCGGTGGCAGGCTGAACCGCTGGTGAATTCTTCTTCGTGATGGGAAATGAGAGTGACATGTGCCCGACCAAACACCTCCAGCGAGTCTCTCATTGGTTCCCCCTCTTGCAGTTCATCCTGCGGACAAATTGCAGACGGTACGAAAGAGGCATGGAAAGGCGCCGAGTCTCCAAGTGGGGAGATTGTTAGTAAGGGGGCCTGAATGGAGAACACGAGCACCAGGAGAGGAAAACTGAGGTGAGTTTCAGAAAGCTTTCCCGATCCCACGGTGTAGCATCCGCTGGGTTTCCAATGAGTGCTTTCGCTGTCGGAAGATTGCGTTGAACCTGGAGAGTTGGGAGCCATGGAATGGGGAGCACGCAGGATTCCTTTCAAGGGTCTGCATTTGCTTTCCCAACCTCACCAATCGTCTCAGCCCCAAGAGTGTCCAGCCTTATGTCTTCTGCCGCTGGGGCTGTAGATGTGGTCAATCCTGGTTGCATGCCAGTCCCTGAACGCATTTTGGAAGAATTTCTCTCTGTTTTGCCCTGCTTGTTTCTTCTTTGTGTTGGAAATGTATCCTCAGAATGGGTCTGAGCTGATTTTCCCTGCTGGTTTTAGGCCGCTTTACACACACTTGATGCACTTACACAGAGATATCAAGACTTAGCTTTTAAGATGCTTACTAGTCGGATAGATACTTGTGCGATGAACAGGGTCTGGTGAGTCCAGTTGATTGAGCAAGGAGTAGGTCGTGTCCATTCCATATTCGGTTTTCGGAAGGGTATCTGTGCTCATTTCAAACTCGAGTTTTATGCGTCACCGCACCTCACCTTTCCCCTGAAGCAGGCATAAGTGTGTTTTCTAAAAGCGTGACTCTGTTCTGTTTGGGGATTCCGTTCATGGGGAGCGATTTTTACATTCCCTCGATAAGTGATATCATAAGTTTCTTTTTTTGTGGGACTTATTTCACTGAGGATGATCGTACCTAAATCCACTCAGGATGCTGCTACCAGCCTCATGACGTGGATTTCATGGCTGAGTGACACTCCATTGGACCTACGTAGCACCACTTGTCCACTTGTCCACTTGTCTTTGTCCACTTGTCCACTCGTCTTTGTCCACTTGGCTCTTTCCTGGGATATGAAACGTGTACCGGAGTGGAGGTTCTTGTCAAGACAGCAGCCCTCAACTTTGGGGTCCCTGTGTCTGGTTGATTTTTTCATTTTCCCAAGGTCAACGCCCATGTGTGGAAGTGCCCTATGCTCTGTGGTTCTGTGTTTTACATGGTTTGGGAAAGAGGATACACTTGTGAAGATTGGCTGTTGGCCATTGACATCCCGCCCATCAGCTTAACAAGGCTCCCTTGACTCCGTGGGCTGTCCTGCCTTTCTGGTTTTTAGACTTTTTTCGCCTGGCCCTTTTGCCCCGGGGGGGGGGGGCCGAGAGATTTCTTTGTAGTGCTGATTTGCTCTCCCAGGTTGCTTGGTTGGCCAAAAAGGGCGTATGCGTTTTTTCCTGAATATATTCAGGAAAAAACGCATACGCCCTTTTTGGCCAACCGCATCATTGTCCACGTTCTGGCGCTTTTCATGTGCTATCGGGGCCATTCCGATGTACCCGTTGACATCCGTTTCCTGCAGTTCTGCCTTGCGTTCAGCGCCTCTTCGTAGCCTGCCCTCAATATATTTTGGGGCGATAGTTATCGTTTAGAACTCTGCAGGTTTGGGAAGTGCAGGGCCCCTGAGCTCCATTTCCCAAGTCGCTTTTTTGTGAGTGGGACGCAACACGGCTGGATGGCTTCACGCCCTATTGTCGATCCGCGGTGGCAGGCTGAACCGCTGGTGAATTCTTCTTCGTGATGGGAAATGAGAGTGACATGTGCCCGACCAAACACCTCCAGCGAGTCTCTCATTGGTTCCCCCTCTTGCAGTTCATCCTGCGGACAAATTGCAGACGGTACGAAAGAGGCATGGAAAGGCGCCGAGTCTCCAAGTGGGGAGATTGTTAGTAAGGGGGCCTGAATGGAGAACACGAGCACCAGGAGAGGAAAACTGAGGTGAGTTTCAGAAAGCTTTCCCGATCCCACGGTGTAGCATCCGCTGGGTTTCCAATGAGTGCTTTCGCTGTCGGAAGATTGCGTTGAACCTGGAGAGTTGGGAGCCATGGAATGGGGAGCACGCAGGATTCCTTTCAAGGGTCTGCATTTGCTTTCCCAACCTCACCAATCGTCTCAGCCCCAAGAGTGTCCAGCCTTATGTCTTCTGCCGCTGGGGCTGTAGATGTGGTCAATCCTGGTTGCATGCCAGTCCCTGAACGCATTTTGGAAGAATTTCTCTCTGTTTTGCCCTGCTTGTTTCTTCTTTGTGTTGGAAATGTATCCTCAGAATGGGTCTGAGCTGATTTTCCCTGCTGGTTTTAGGCCGCTTTACACACACTTGATGCACTTACACAGAGATATCAAGACTTAGCTTTTAAGATGCTTACTAGTCGGATAGATACTTGTGCGATGAACAGGGTCTGGTGAGTCCAGTTGATTGAGCAAGGAGTAGGTCGTGTCCATTCCATATTCGGTTTTCGGAAGGGTATCTGTGCTCATTTCAAACTCGAGTTTTATGCGTCACCGCACCTCACCTTTCCCCTGAAGCAGGCATAAGTGTGTTTTCTAAAAGCGTGACTCTGTTCTGTTTGGGGATTCCGTTCATGGGGAGCGATTTTTACATTCCCTCGATAAGTGATATCATAAGTTTCTTTTTTTGTGGGACTTATTTCACTGAGGATGATCGTACCTAAATCCACTCAGGATGCTGCTACCAGCCTCATGACGTGGATTTCATGGCTGAGTGACACTCCATTGGACCTACGTAGCACCACTTGTCCACTTGTCCACTTGTCTTTGTCCACTTGTCCACTCGTCTTTGTCCACTTGGCTCTTTCCTGGGATATGAAACGTGTACCGGAGTGGAGGTTCTTGTCAAGACAGCAGCCCTCAACTTTGGGGTCCCTGTGTCTGGTTGATTTTTTCATTTTCCCAAGGTCAACGCCCATGTGTGGAAGTGCCCTATGCTCTGTGGTTCTGTGTTTTACATGGTTTGGGAAAGAGGATACACTTGTGAAGATTGGCTGTTGGCCATTGACATCCCGCCCATCAGCTTAACAAGGCTCCCTTGACTCCGTGGGCTGTCCTGCCTTTCTGGTTTTTAGACTTTTTTCGCCTGGCCCTTTTGCCCCGGGGGGGGGGGGCGAGAGATTTCTTTGTAGTGCTGATTTGCTCTCCCAGGTTGCTTGGTTGGCCAAAAAGGGCGTATGCGTTTTTTCCTGAATATATTCAGGAAAAAACGCATACGCCCTTTTTGGCCAACCGCATCATTGTCCACGTTCTGGCGCTTTTCATGTGCTATCGGGGCCATTCCGATGTACCCGTTGACATCCGTTTCCTGCAGTTCTGCCTTGCGTTCAGCGCCTCTTCGTAGCCTGACCTCAATATATTTTGGGGCGATAGTTATCGTTTAGAACTCTGCAGGTTTGGGAAGTGCAGGGCCCCTGAGCTCCATTTCCCAAGTCGCTTTTTTGTGAGTGGGACGCAACACGGCTGGATGGCTTCACGCCCTATTGTCGATCCGCGGTGGCAGGCTGAACCGCTGGTGAATTCTTCTTCGTGATGGGAAATGAGAGTGACATGTGCCCGACCAAACACCTCCAGCGAGTCTCTCATTGGTTCCCCCTCTTGCAGTTCATCCTGCGGACAAATTGCAGACGGTACGAAAGAGGCATGGAAAGGCGCCGAGTCTCCAAGTGGGGAGATTGTTAGTAAGGGGGCCTGAATGGAGAACACGAGCACCAGGAGAGGAAAACTGAGGTGAGTTTCAGAAAGCTTTCCCGATCCCACGGTGTAGCATCCGCTGGGTTTCCAATGAGTGCTTTCGCTGTCGGAAGATTGCGTTGAACCTGGAGAGTTGGGAGCCATGGAATGGGGAGCACGCAGGATTCCTTTCAAGGGTCTGCATTTGCTTTCCCAACCTCACCAATCGTCTCAGCCCCAAGAGTGTCCAGCCTTATGTCTTCTGCCGCTGGGGCTGTAGATGTGGTCAATCCTGGTTGCATGCCAGTCCCTGAACGCATTTTGGAAGAATTTCTCTCTGTTTTGCCCTGCTTGTTTCTTCTTTGTGTTGGAAATGTATCCTCAGAATGGGTCTGAGCTGATTTTCCCTGCTGGTTTTAGGCCGCTTTACACACACTTGATGCACTTACACAGAGATATCAAGACTTAGCTTTTAAGATGCTTACTAGTCGGATAGATACTTGTGCGATGAACAGGGTCTGGTGAGTCCAGTTGATTGAGCAAGGAGTAGGTCGTGTCCATTCCATATTCGGTTTTCGGAAGGGTATCTGTGCTCATTTCAAACTCGAGTTTTATGCGTCACCGCACCTCACCTTTCCCCTGAAGCAGGCATAAGTGTGTTTTCTAAAAGCGTGACTCTGTTCTGTTTGGGGATTCCGTTCATGGGGAGCGATTTTTACATTCCCTCGATAAGTGATATCATAAGTTTCTTTTTTTGTGGGACTTATTTCACTGAGGATGATCGTACCTAAATCCACTCAGGATGCTGCTACCAGCCTCATGACGTGGATTTCATGGCTGAGTGACACTCCATTGGACCTACGTAGCACCACTTGTCCACTTGTCCACTTGTCTTTGTCCACTTGTCCACTCGTCTTTGTCCACTTGGCTCTTTCCTGGGATATGAAACGTGTACCGGAGTGGAGGTTCTTGTCAAGACAGCAGCCCTCAACTTTGGGGTCCCTGTGTCTGGTTGATTTTTTCATTTTCCCAAGGTCAACGCCCATGTGTGGAAGTGCCCTATGCTCTGTGGTTCTGTGTTTTCCATGGTTTGGGAAAGAGGATACACTTGTGAAGATTGGCTGTTGGCCATTGACATCCCGCCCATCAGCTTAACAAGGCTCCCTTGACTCCGTGGGCTGTCCTGCCTTTCTGGTTTTTAGACTTTTTTCGCCTGGCCCTTTTGCCCCGGGGGGGGGGGGGGGCGAGAGATTTCTTTGTAGTGCTGATTTGCTCTCCCAGGTTGCTTGGTTGGCCAAAAAGGGCGTATGCGTTTTTTCCTGAATATATTCAGGAAAAAACGCATACGCCCTTTTTGGCCAACCGCATCATTGTCCACGTTCTGGCGCTTTTCATGTGCTATCGGGGCCATTCCGATGTACCCGTTGACATCCGTTTCCTGCAGTTCTGCCTTGCGTTCAGCGCCTCTTCGTAGCCTGCCCTCAATATATTTTGGGGCGATAGTTATCGTTTAGTACTCTGCAGGTTTGGGAAGTGCAGGGCCCCTGAGCTCCATTTCCCAAGTCGCTTTTTTGTGAGTGGGACGCAACACGGCTGGATGGCTTCACGCCCTATTGTCGATCCGCGGTGGCAGGCTGAACCGCTGGTGAATTCTTCTTCGTGATGGGAAATGAGAGTGACATGTGCCCGACCAAACACCTCCAGCGAGTCTCTCATTGGTTCCCCCTCTTGCAGTTCATCCTGCGGACAAATTGCAGACGGTACGAAAGAGGCATGGAAAGGCGCCGAGTCTCCAAGTGGGGAGATTGTTAGTAAGGGGGCCTGAATGGAGAACACGAGCACCAGGAGAGGAAAACTGAGGTGAGTTTCAGAAAGCTTTCCCGATCCCACGGTGTAGCATCCGCTGGGTTTCCAATGAGTGCTTTCGCTGTCGGAAGATTGCGTTGAACCTGGAGAGTTGGGAGCCATGGAATGGGGAGCACGCAGGATTCCTTTCAAGGGTCTGCATTTGCTTTCCCAACCTCACCAATCGTCTCAGCCCCAAGAGTGTCCAGCCTTATGTCTTCTGCCGCTGGGGCTGTAGATGTGGTCAATCCTGGTTGCATGCCAGTCCCTGAACGCATTTTGGAAGAATTTCTCTCTGTTTTGCCCTGCTTGTTTCTTCTTTGTGTTGGAAATGTATCCTCAGAATGGGTCTGAGCTGATTTTCCCTGCTGGTTTTAGGCCGCTTTACACACACTTGATGCACTTACACAGAGATATCAAGACTTAGCTTTTAAGATGCTTACTAGTCGGATAGATACTTGTGCGATGAACAGGGTCTGGTGAGTCCAGTTGATTGAGCAAGGAGTAGGTCGTGTCCATTCCATATTCGGTTTTCGGAAGGGTATCTGTGCTCATTTCAAACTCGAGTTTTATGCGTCACCGCACCTCACCTTTCCCCTGAAGCAGGCATAAGTGTGTTTTCTAAAAGCGTGACTCTGTTCTGTTTGGGGATTCCGTTCATGGGGAGCGATTTTTACATTCCCTCGATAAGTGATATCATAAGTTTCTTTTTTTGTGGGACTTATTTCACTGAGGATGATCGTACCTAAATCCACTCAGGATGCTGCTACCAGCCTCATGACGTGGATTTCATGGCTGAGTGACACTCCATTGGACCTACGTAGCACCACTTGTCCACTTGTCCACTTGTCTTTGTCCACTTGTCCACTCGTCTTTGTCCACTTGGCTCTTTCCTGGGATATGAAACGTGTACCGGAGTGGAGGTTCTTGTCAAGACAGCAGCCCTCAACTTTGGGGTCCCTGTGTCTGGTTGATTTTTTCATTTTCCCAAGGTCAACGCCCATGTGTGGAAGTGCCCTATGCTCTGTGGTTCTGTGTTTTACATGGTTTGGGAAAGAGGATACACTTGTGAAGATTGGCTGTTGGCCATTGACATCCCGCCCATCAGCTTAACAAGGCTCCCTTGACTCCGTGGGCTGTCCTGCCTTTCTGGTTTTTAGACTTTTTTCGCCTGGCCCTTTTGCCCCCCGGGGGGGGGGCGAGAGATTTCTTTGTAGTGCTGATTTGCTCTCCCAGGTTGCTTGGTTGGCCAAAAAGGGCGTATGCGTTTTTTCCTGAATATATTCAGGAAAAAACGCATACGCCCTTTTTGGCCAACCGCATCATTGTCCACGTTCTGGCGCTTTTCATGTGCTATCGGGGCCATTCCGATGTACCCGTTGACATCCGTTTCCTGCAGTTCTGCCTTGCGTTCAGCGCCTCTTCGTAGCCTGCCCTCAATATATTTTGGGGCGATAGTTATCGTTTAGAACTCTGCAGGTTTGGGAAGTGCAGGGCCCCTGAGCTCCATTTCCCAAGTCGCTTTTTTGTGAGTGGGACGCAACACGGCTGGATGGCTTCACGCCCTATTGTCGATCCGCGGTGGCAGGCTGAACCGCTGGTGAATTCTTCTTCGTGATGGGAAATGAGAGTGACATGTGCCCGACCAAACACCTCCAGCGAGTCTCTCATTGGTTCCCCCTCTTGCAGTTCATCCTGCGGACAAATTGCAGACGGTACGAAAGAGGCATGGAAAGGCGCCGAGTCTCCAAGTGGGGAGATTGTTAGTAAGGGGGCCTGAATGGAGAACACGAGCACCAGGAGAGGAAAACTGAGGTGAGTTTCAGAAAGCTTTCCCGATCCCACGGTGTAGCATCCGCTGGGTTTCCAATGAGTGCTTTCGCTGTCGGAAGATTGCGTTGAACCTGGAGAGTTGGGAGCCATGGAATGGGGAGCACGCAGGATTCCTTTCAAGGGTCTGCATTTGCTTTCCCAACCTCACCAATCGTCTCAGCCCCAAGAGTGTCCAGCCTTATGTCTTCTGCCGCTGGGGCTGTAGATGTGGTCAATCCTGGTTGCATGCCAGTCCCTGAACGCATTTTGGAAGAATTTCTCTCTGTTTTGCCCTGCTTGTTTCTTCTTTGTGTTGGAAATGTATCCTCAGAATGGGTCTGAGCTGATTTTCCCTGCTGGTTTTAGGCCGCTTTACACACACTTGATGCACTTACAGAGAGATATCAAGACTTAGCTTTTAAGATGCTTACTAGTCGGATAGATACTTGTGCGATGAACAGGGTCTGGTGAGTCCAGTTGATTGAGCAAGGAGTAGGTCGTGTCCATTCCATATTCGGTTTTCGGAAGGGTATCTGTGCTCATTTCAAACTCGAGTTTTATGCGTCACCGCACCTCACCTTTCCCCTGAAGCAGGCATAAGTGTGTTTTCTAAAAGCGTGACTCTGTTCTGTTTGGGGATTCCGTTCATGGGGAGCGATTTTTACATTCCCTCGATAAGTGATATCATAAGTTTCTTTTTTTGTGGGACTTATTTCACTGAGGATGATCGTACCTAAATCCACTCAGGATGCTGCTACCAGCCTCATGACGTGGATTTCATGGCTGAGTGACACTCCATTGGACCTACGTAGCACCACTTGTCCACTTGTCCACTTGTCTTTGTCCACTTGTCCACTCGTCTTTGTCCACTTGGCTCTTTCCTGGGATATGAAACGTGTACCGGAGTGGAGGTTCTTGTCAAGACAGCAGCCCTCAACTTTGGGGTCCCTGTGTCTGGTTGATTTTTTCATTTTCCCAAGGTCAACGCCCATGTGTGGAAGTGCCCTATGCTCTGTGGTTCTGTGTTTTACATGGTTTGGGAAAGAGGATACACTTGTGAAGATTGGCTGTTGGCCATTGACATCCCGCCCATCAGCTTAACAAGGCTCCCTTGACTCCGTGGGCTGTCCTGCCTTTCTGGTTTTTAGACTTTTTTCGCCTGGCCCTTTTGCCCCCGGGGGGGGGGGCGAGAGATTTCTTTGTAGTGCTGATTTGCTCTCCCAGGTTGCTTGGTTGGCCAAAAAGGGCGTATGCGTTTTTTCCTGAATATATTCAGGAAAAAACGCATACGCCCTTTTTGGCCAACCGCATCATTGTCCACGTTCTGGCGCTTTTCATGTGCTATCGGGGCCATTCCGATGTACCCGTTGACATCCGTTTCCTGCAGTTCTGCCTTGCGTTCAGCGCCTCTTCGTAGCCTGACCTCAATATATTTTGGGGCGATAGTTATCGTTTAGAACTCTGCAGGTTTGGGAAGTGCAGGGCCCCTGAGCTCCATTTCCCAAGTCGTTTTTTTGTGAGTGGGACGCAACACGGCTGGATGGCTTCACGCCCTATTGTCGATCCGCGGTGGCAGGCTGAACCGCTGGTGAATTCTTCTTCGTGATGGGAAATGAGAGTGACATGTGCCCGACCAAACACCTCCAGCGAGTCTCTCATTGGTTCCCCCTCTTGCAGTTCATCCTGCGGACAAATTGCAGACGGTACGAAAGAGGCATGGAAAGGCGCCGAGTCTCCAAGTGGGGAGATTGTTAGTAAGGGGGCCTGAATGGAGAACACGAGCACCAGGAGAGGAAAACTGAGGTGAGTTTCAGAAAGCTTTCCCGATCCCACGGTGTAGCATCCGCTGGGTTTCCAATGAGTGCTTTCGCTGTCGGAAGATTGCGTTGAACCTGGAGAGTTGGGAGCCATGGAATGGGGAGCACGCAGGATTCCTTTCAAGGGTCTGCATTTGCTTTCCCAACCTCACCAATCGTCTCAGCCCCAAGAGTGTCCAGCCTTATGTCTTCTGCCGCTGGGGCTGTAGATGTGGTCAATCCTGGTTGCATGCCAGTCCCTGAACGCATTTTGGAAGAATTTCTCTCTGTTTTGCCCTGCTTGTTTCTTCTTTGTGTTGGAAATGTATCCTCAGAATGGGTCTGAGCTGATTTTCCCTGCTGGTTTTAGGCCGCTTTACACACACTTGATGCACTTACACAGAGATATCAAGACTTAGCTTTTAAGATGCTTACTAGTCGGATAGATACTTGTGCGATGAACAGGGTCTGGTGAGTCCAGTTGATTGAGCAAGGAGTAGGTCGTGTCCATTCCATATTCGGTTTTCGGAAGGGTATCTGTGCTCATTTCAAACTCGAGTTTTATGCGTCACCGCACCTCACCTTTCCCCTGAAGCAGGCATAAGTGTGTTTTCTAAAAGCGTGACTCTGTTCTGTTTGGGGATTCCGTTCATGGGGAGCGATTTTTACATTCCCTCGATAAGTGATATCATAAGTTTCTTTTTTTGTGGGACTTATTTCACTGAGGATGATCGTACCTAAATCCACTCAGGATGCTGCTACCAGCCTCATGACGTGGATTTCATGGCTGAGTGACACTCCATTGGACCTACGTAGCACCACTTGTCCACTTGTCCACTTGTCTTTGTCCACTTGTCCACTCGTCTTTGTCCACTTGGCTCTTTCCTGGGATATGAAACGTGTACCGGAGTGGAGGTTCTTGTCAAGACAGCAGCCCTCAACTTTGGGGTCCCTGTGTCTGGTTGATTTTTTCATTTTCCCAAGGTCAACGCCCATGTGTGGAAGTGCCCTATGCTCTGTGGTTCTGTGTTTTACATGGTTTGGGAAAGAGGATACACTTGTGAAGATTGGCTGTTGGCCATTGACATCCCGCCCATCAGCTTAACAAGGCTCCCTTGACTCCGTGGGCTGTCCTGCCTTTCTGGTTTTTAGACTTTTTTCGCCTGGCCCTTTTGCCCCGGGGGGGGGGGGCGAGAGATTTCTTTGTAGTGCTGATTTGCTCTCCCAGGTTGCTTGGTTGGCCAAAAAGGGCGTATGCGTTTTTTCCTGAATATATTCAGGAAAAAACGCATACGCCCTTTTTGGCCAACCGCATCGTTGTCCACGTTCTGGCGCTTTTCATGTGCTATCGGGGCCATTCCGATGTACCCGTTGACATCCGTTTCCTGCAGTTCTGCCTTGCGTTCAGCGCCTCTTCGTAGCCTGCGCTCAATATATTTTGGGGCGATAGTTATCGTTTAGAACTCTGCAGGTTTGGGAAGTGCAGGGCCCCTGAGCTCCATTTCCCAAGTCGCTTTTTTGTGAGTGGGACGCAACACGGCTGGATGGCTTCACGCCCTATTGTCGATCCGCGGTGGCAGGCTGAACCGCTGGTGAATTCTTCTTCGTGATGGGAAATGAGAGTGACATGTGCCCGACCAAACACCTCCAGCGAGTCTCTCATTGGTTCCCCCTCTTGCAGTTCATCCTGCGGACAAATTGCAGACGGTACGAAAGAGGCATGGAAAGGCGCCGAGTCTCCAAGTGGGGAGATTGTTAGTAAGGGGGCCTGAATGGAGAACACGAGCACCAGGAGAGGAAAACTGAGGTGAGTTTCAGAAAGCTTTCCCGATCCCACGGTGTAGCATCCGCTGGGTTTCCAATGAGTGCTTTCGCTGTCGGAAGATTGCGTTGAACCTGGAGAGTTGGGAGCCATGGAATGGGGAGCACGCAGGATTCCTTTCAAGGGTCTGCATTTGCTTTCCCAACCTCACCAATCGTCTCAGCCCCAAGAGTGTCCAGCCTTATGTCTTCTGCCGCTGGGGCTGTAGATGTGGTCAATCCTGGTTGCATGCCAGTCCCTGAACGCATTTTGGAAGAATTTCTCTCTGTTTTGCCCTGCTTGTTTCTTCTTTGTGTTGGAAATGTATCCTCAGAATGGGTCTGAGCTGATTTTCCCTGCTGGTTTTAGGCCGCTTTACACACACTTGATGCACTTACACAGAGATATCAAGACTTAGCTTTTAAGATGCTTACTAGTCGGATAGATACTTGTGCGATGAACAGGGTCTGGTGAGTCCAGTTGATTGAGCAAGGAGTAGGTCGTGTCCATTCCATATTCGGTTTTCGGAAGGGTATCTGTGCTCATTTCAAACTCGAGTTTTATGCGTCACCGCACCTCACCTTTCCCCTGAAGCAGGCATAAGTGTGTTTTCTAAAAGCGTGACTCTGTTCTGTTTGGGGATTCCGTTCATGGGGAGCGATTTTTACATTCCCTCGATAAGTGATATCATAAGTTTCTTTTTTTGTGGGACTTATTTCACTGAGGATGATCGTACCTAAATCCACTCAGGATGCTGCTACCAGCCTCATGACGTGGATTTCATGGCTGAGTGACACTCCATTGGACCTACGTAGCACCACTTGTCCACTTGTCCACTTGTCTTTGTCCACTTGTCCACTCGTCTTTGTCCACTTGGCTCTTTCCTGGGATATGAAACGTGTACCGGAGTGGAGGTTCTTGTCAAGACAGCAGCCCTCAACTTTGGGGTCCCTGTGTCTGGTTGATTTTTTTCATTTTCCCAAGGTCAACGCCCATGTGTGGAAGTGCCCTATGCTCTGTGGTTCTGTGTTTTACATGGTTTGGGAAAGAGGATACACTTGTGAAGATTGGCTGTTGGCCATTGACATCCCGCCCATCAGCTTAACAAGGCTCCCTTGACTCCGTGGGCTGTCCTGCCTTTCTGGTTTTTAGACTTTTTTCGCCTGGCCCTTTTGCCCCGGGGGGGGGGGCGAGAGATTTCTTTGTAGTGCTGATTTGCTCTCCCAGGTTGATTGGTTGGCCAAAAAGGGCGTATGCGTTTTTTCCTGAATATATTCAGGAAAAAACGCATACGCCCTTTTTGGCCAACCGCATCATTGTCCACGTTCTGGCGCTTTTCATGTGCTATCGGGGCCATTCCGATGTACCCGTTGACATCCGTTTCCTGCAGTTCTGCCTTGCGTTCAGCGCCTCTTCGTAGCCTGCGCTCAATATATTTTGGGGCGATAGTTATCGTTTAGAACTCTGCAGGTTTGGGAAGTGCAGGGCCCCTGAGCTCCATTTCCCAAGTCGCTTTTTTGTGAGTGGGACGCAACACGGCTGGATGGCTTCACGCCCTATTGTCGATCCGCGGTGGCAGGCTGAACCGCTGGTGAATTCTTCTTCGTGATGGGAAATGAGAGTGACATGTGCCCGACCAAACACCTCCAGCGAGTCTCTCATTGGTTCCCCCTCTTGCAGTTCATCCTGCGGACAAATTGCAGACGGTACGAAAGAGGCATGGAAAGGCGCCGAGACTCCAAGTGGGGGATTGTTAGTAAGGGGGCCTGAATGGAGAACACGAGCACCAGGAGAGGAAAACTGAGGTGAGTTTCAGAAAGCTTTCCCGATCCCACGGTGTAGCATCCGCTGGGTTTCCAATGAGTGCTTTCGCTGTCGGAAGATTGCGTTGAACCTGGAGAGTTGGGAGCCATGGAATGGGGAGCACGCAGGATTCCTTTCAAGGGTCTGCATTTGCTTTCCCAACCTCACCAATCGTCTCAGCCCCAAGAGTGTCCAGCCTTATGTCTTCTGCCGCTGGGGCTGTAGATGTGGTCAATCCTGGTTGCATGCCAGTCCCTGAACGCATTTTGGAAGAATTTCTCTCTGTTTTGCCCTGCTTGTTTCTTCTTTGTGTTGGAAATGTATCCTCAGAATGGGTCTGAGCTGATTTTCCCTGCTGGTTTTAGGCCGCTTTACACACACTTGATGCACTTACACAGAGATATCAAGACTTAGCTTTTAAGATGCTTACTAGTCGGATAGATACTTGTGCGATGAACAGGGTCTGGTGAGTCCAGTTGATTGAGCAAGGAGTAGGTCGTGTCCATTCCATATTCGGTTTTCGGAAGGGTATCTGTGCTCATTTCAAACTCGAGTTTTATGCGTCACCGCACCTCACCTTTCCCCTGAAGCAGGCATAAGTGTGTTTTCTAAAAGCGTGACTCTGTTCTGTTTGGGGATTCCGTTCATGGGGAGCGATTTTTACATTCCCTCGATAAGTGATATCATAAGTTTCTTTTTTTGTGGGACTTATTTCACTGAGGATGATCGTACCTAAATCCACTCAGGATGCTGCTACCAGCCTCATGACGTGGATTTCATGGCTGAGTGACACTCCATTGGACCTACGTAGCACCACTTGTCCACTTGTCCACTTGTCTTTGTCCACTTGTCCACTCGTCTTTGTCCACTTGGCTCTTTCCTGGGATATGAAACGTGTACCGGAGTGGAGGTTCTTGTCAAGACAGCAGCCCTCAACTTTGCGGTCCCTGTGTCTGGTTGATTTTTTCATTTTCCCAAGGTCAACGCCCATGTGTGGAAGTGCCCTATGCTCTGTGGTTCTGTGTTTTCCATGGTTTGGGAAAGAGGATACACTTGTGAAGATTGGCTGTTGGCCATTGACATCCCGCCCATCAGCTTAACAAGGCTCCCTTGACTCCGTGGGCTGTCCTGCCTTTCTGGTTTTTAGACTTTTTTCGCCTGGCCCATTTGCCCCGGGGGGGGGGCGAGAGATTTCTTTGTAGTGCTGATTTGCTCTCCCAGGTTGCTTGGTTGGCCAAAAAGGGCGTATGCGTTTTTTCCTGAATATATTCAGGAAAAAACGCATACGCCCTTTTTGGCCAACCGCATCATTGTCCACGTTCTGGCGCTTTTCATGTGCTATCGGGGCCATTCCGATGTACCCGTTGACATCCGTTTCCTGCAGTTCTGCCTTGCGTTCAGCGCCTCTTCGTAGCCTGACCTCAATATATTTTGGGGCGATAGTTATCGTTTAGAACTCTGCAGGTTTGGGAAGTGCAGGGCCCCTGAGCTCCATTTCCCAAGTCGCTTTTTTGTGAGTGGGACGCAACACGGCTGGATGGCTTCACGCCCTATTGTCGATCCGCGGTGGCAGGCTGAACCGCTGGTGAATTCTTCTTCGTGATGGGAAATGAGAGTGACATGTGCCCGACCAAACACCTCCAGCGAGTCTCTCATTGGTTCCCCCTCTTGCAGTTCATCCTGCGGACAAATTGCAGACGGTACGAAAGAGGCATGGAAAGGCGCCGAGTCTCCAAGTGGGGAGATTGTTAGTAAGGGGGCCTGAATGGAGAACACGAGCACCAGGAGAGGAAAACTGAGGTGAGTTTCAGAAAGCTTTCCCGATCCCACGGTGTAGCATCCGCTGGGTTTCCAATGAGTGCTTTCGCTGTCGGAAGATTGCGTTGAACCTGGAGAGTTGGGAGCCATGGAATGGGGAGCACGCAGGATTCCTTTCAAGGGTCTGCATTTGCTTTCCCAACCTCACCAATCGTCTCAGCCCCAAGAGTGTCCAGCCTTATGTCTTCTGCCGCTGGGGCTGTAGATGTGGTCAATCCTGGTTGCATGCCAGTCCCTGAACGCATTTTGGAAGAATTTCTCTCTGTTTTGCCCTGCTTGTTTCTTCTTTGTGTTGGAAATGTATCCTCAGAATGGGTCTGAGCTGATTTTCCCTGCTGGTTTTAGGCCGCTTTACACACACTTGATGCACTTACACAGAGATATCAAGACTTAGCTTTTAAGATGCTTACTAGTCGGATAGATACTTGTGCGATGAACAGGGTCTGGTGAGTCCAGTTGATTGAGCAAGGAGTAGGTCGTGTCCATTCCATATTCGGTTTTCGGAAGGGTATCTGTGCTCATTTCAAACTCGAGTTTTATGCGTCACCGCACCTCACCTTTCCCCTGAAGCAGGCATAAGTGTGTTTTCTAAAAGCGTGACTCTGTTCTGTTTGGGGATTCCGTTCATGGGGAGCGATTTTTACATTCCCTCGATAAGTGATATCATAAGTTTCTTTTTTTGTGGGACTTATTTCACTGAGGATGATCGTACCTAAATCCACTCAGGATGCTGCTACCAGCCTCATGACGTGGATTTCATGGCTGAGTGACACTCCATTGGACCTACGTAGCACCACTTGTCCACTTGTCCACTTGTCTTTGTCCACTTGTCCACTCGTCTTTGTCCACTTGGCTCTTTCCTGGGATATGAAACGTGTACCGGAGTGGAGGTTCTTGTCAAGACAGCAGCCCTCAACTTTGGGGTCCCTGTGTCTGGTTGATTTTTTCATTTTCCCAAGGTCAACGCCCATGTGTGGAAGTGCCCTATGCTCTGTGGTTCTGTGTTTTCCATGGTTTGGGAAAGAGGATACACTTGTGAAGATTGGCTGTTGGCCATTGACATCCCGCCCATCAGCTTAACAAGGCTCCCTTGACTCCGTTGGCTGTCCTGCCTTTCTGGTTTTTAGTCTTTTTTCGCCTGGCCCTTTTGCCCCGGGGGGGGGGGGGCGAGAGATTTCTTTGTAGTGCTGATTTGCTCTCCCAGGTTGCTTGGTTGGCCAAAAAGGGCGTATGCGTTTTTTCCTGAATATATTCAGGAAAAAACGCATACGCCCTTTTTGGCCAACCGCATCATTGTCCACGTTCTGGCGCTTTTCATGTGCTATCGGGGCCATTCCGATGTACCCGTTGACATCCGTTTCCTGCAGTTCTGCCTTGCGTTCAGCGCCTCTTCGTAGCCTGCCCTCAATATATTTTGGGGCGATAGTTATCGTTTAGAACTCTGCAGGTTTGGGAAGTGCAGGGCCCCTGAGCTCCATTTCCCAAGTCGCTTTTTTGTGAGTGGGACGCAACACGGCTGGATGGCTTCACGCCCTATTGTCGATCCGCGGTGGCAGGCTGAACCGCTGGTGAATTCTTCTTCGTGATGGGAAATGAGAGTGACATGTGCCCGACCAAACACCTCCAGCGAGTCTCTCATTGGTTCCCCCTCTTGCAGTTCATCCTGCGGACAAATTGCAGACGGTACGAAAGAGGCATGGAAAGGCGCCGAGTCTCCAAGTGGGGAGATTGTTAGTAAGGGGGCCTGAATGGAGAACACGAGCACCAGGAGAGGAAAACTGAGGTGAGTTTCAGAAAGCTTTCCCGATCCCACGGTGTAGCATCCGCTGGGTTTCCAATGAGTGCTTTCGCTGTCGGAAGATTGCGTTGAAGCTGGAGAGTTGGGAGCCATGGAATGGGGAGCACGCAGGATTCCTTTCAAGGGTCTGCATTTGCTTTCCCAACCTCACCAATCGTCTCAGCCCCAAGAGTGTCCAGCCTTATGTCTTCTGCCGCTGGGGCTGTAGATGTGGTCAATCCTGGTTGCATGCCAGTCCCTGAACGCATTTTGGAAGAATTTCTCTCTGTTTTGCCCTGCTTGTTTCTTCTTTGTGTTGGAAATGTATCCTCAGAATGGGTCTGAGCTGATTTTCCCTGCTGGTTTTAGGCCGCTTTACACACACTTGATGCACTTACACAGAGATATCAAGACTTAGCTTTTAAGATGCTTACTAGTCGGATAGATACTTGTGCGATGAACAGGGTCTGGTGAGTCCAGTTGATTGAGCAAGGAGTAGGTCGTGTCCATTCCATATTCGGTTTTCGGAAGGGTATCTGTGCTCATTTCAAACTCGAGTTTTATGCGTCACCGCACCTCACCTTTCCCCTGAAGCAGGCATAAGTGTGTTTTCTAAAAGCGTGACTCTGTTCTGTTTGGGGATTCCGTTCATGGGGAGCGATTTTTACATTCCCTCGATAAGTGATATCATAAGTTTCTTTTTTTGTGGGACTTATTTCACTGAGGATGATCGTACCTAAATCCACTCAGGATGCTGCTACCAGCCTCATGACGTGGATTTCATGGCTGAGTGACACTCCATTGGACCTACGTAGCACCACTTGTCCACTTGTCCACTTGTCTTTGTCCACTTGTCCACTCGTCTTTGTCCACTTGGCTCTTTCCTGGGATATGAAACGTGTACCGGAGTGGAGGTTCTTGTCAAGACAGCAGCCCTCAACTTTGGGGTCCCTGTGTCTGGTTGATTTTTTCATTTTCCCAAGGTCAACGCCCATGTGTGGAAGTGCCCTATGCTCTGTGGTTCTGTGTTTTCCATGGTTTGGGAAAGAGGATACACTTGTGAAGATTGGCTGTTGGCCATTGACATCCCGCCCATCAGCTTAACAAGGCTCCCTTGACTCCGTGGGCTGTCCTGCCTTTCTGGTTTTTAGACTTTTTTCGCCTGGCCCTTTTGCCCCCGGGGGGGGGCCGAGAGATTTCTTTGTAGTGCTGATTTGCTCTCCCAGGTTGCTTGGTTGGCCAAAAAGGGCGTATGCGTTTTTTCCTGAATATATTCAGGAAAAAACGCATACTCCCTTTTTGGCCAACCACATCATTGTCCACGTTCTGGCGCTTTTCATGTGCTATCGGGGCCATTCCGATGTACCCGTTGACATCCGTTTCCTGCAGTTCTGCCTTGCGTTCAGCGCCTCTTCGTAGCCTGCGCTCAATATATTTTGGGGCGATAGTTATCGTTTAGAACTCTGCAGGTTTGGGAAGTGCAGGGCCCCTGAGCTCCATTTCCCAAGTCGCTTTTTTGTGAGTGGGACGCAACACGGCTGGATGGCTTCACGCCCTATTGTCGATCCGCGGTGGCAGGCTGAACCGCTGGTGAATTCTTCTTCGTGATGGGAAATGAGAGTGACATGTGCCCGACCAAACACCTCCAGCGAGTCTCTCATTGGTTCCCCCTCTTGCAGTTCATCCTGCGGACAAATTGCAGACGGTACGAAAGAGGCATGGAAAGGCGCCGAGTCTCCAAGTGGGGAGATTGTTAGTAAGGGGGCCTGAATGGAGAACACGAGCACCAGGAGAGGAAAACTGAGGTGAGTTTCAGAAAGCTTTCCCGATCCCACGGTGTAGCATCCGCTGGGTTTCCAATGAGTGCTTTCGCTGTCGGAAGATTGCGTTGAACCTGGAGAGTTGGGAGCCATGGAATGGGGAGCACGCAGGATTCCTTTCAAGGGTCTGCATTTGCTTTCCCAACCTCACCAATCGTCTCAGCCCCAAGAGTGTCCAGCCTTATGTCTTCTGCCGCTGGGGCTGTAGATGTGGTCAATCCTGGTTGCATGCCAGTCCCTGAACGCATTTTGGAAGAATTTCTCTCTGTTTTGCCCTGCTTGTTTCTTCTTTGTGTTGGAAATGTATCCTCAGAATGGGTCTGAGCTGATTTTCCCTGCTGGTTTTAGGCCGCTTTACACACACTTGATGCACTTACACAGAGATATCAAGACTTAGCTTTTAAGATGCTTACTAGTCGGATAGATACTTGTGCGATGAACAGAGTCTGGTGAGTCCAGTTGATTGAGCAAGGAGTAGGTCGTGTCCATTCCATATTCGGTTTTCGGAAGGGTATCTGTGCTCATTTCAAACTCGAGTTTTATGCGTCACCGCACCTCACCTTTCCCCTGAAGCAGGCATAAGTGTGTTTTCTAAAAGCGTGACTCTGTTCTGTTTGGGGATTCCGTTCATGGGGAGCGATTTTTACATTCCCTCGATAAGTGATATCATAAGTTTCTTTTTTTGTGGGACTTATTTCACTGAGGATGATCGTACCTAAATCCACTCAGGATGCTGCTACCAGCCTCATGACGTGGATTTCATGGCTGAGTGACACTCCATTGGACCTACGTAGCACCACTTGTCCACTTGTCCACTTGTCTTTGTCCACTTGTCCACTCGTCTTTGTCCACTTGGCTCTTTCCTGGGATATGAAACGTGTACCGGAGTGGAGGTTCTTGTCAAGACAGCAGCCCTCAACTTTGGGGTCCCTGTGTCTGGTTGATTTTTTCATTTTCCCAAGGTCAACGCCCATGTGTGGAAGTGCCCTATGCTCTGTGGTTCTGTGTTTTACATGGTTTGGGAAAGAGGATACACTTGTGAAGATTGGCTGTTGGCCATTGACATCCCGCCCATCAGCTTAACAAGGCTCCCTTGACTCCGTGGGCTGTCCTGCCTTTCTGGTTTTTAGACTTTTTTCGCCTGGCCCTTTTGCCCCGGGGGGGGGGGGGGCGAGAGATTTCTTTGTAGTGCTGATTTGCTCTCCCAGGTTGCTTGGTTGGCCAAAAAGGGCGTATGCGTTTTTTCCTGAATATATTCAGGAAAAAACGCATACGCCCTTTTTGGCCAACCGCATCATTGTCCACGTTCTGGCGCTTTTCATGTGCTATCGGGGCCATTCCGATGTACCCGTTGACATCCGTTTCCTGCAGTTCTGCCTTGCGTTCAGCGCCTCTTCGTAGCCTGCCCTCAATATATTTTGGGGCGATAGTTATCGTTTAGAACTCTGCAGGTTTGGGAAGTGCAGGGCCCCTGAGCTCCATTTCCCAAGTCGCTTTTTTGTGAGTGGGACGCAACACGGCTGGATGGCTTCACGCCCTATTGTCGATCCGCGGTGGCAGGCTGAACCGCTGGTGAATTCTTCTTCGTGATGGGAAATGAGAGTGACATGTGCCCGACCAAACACCTCCAGCGAGTCTCTCATTGGTTCCCCCTCTTGCAGTTCATCCTGCGGACAAATTGCAGACGGTACGAAAGAGGCATGGAAAGGCGCCGAGTCTCCAAGTGGGGAGATTGTTAGTAAGGGGGCCTGAATGGAGAACACGAGCACCAGGAGAGGAAAACTGAGGTGAGTTTCAGAAAGCTTTCCCGATCCCACGGTGTAGCATCCGCTGGGTTTCCAATGAGTGCTTTCGCTGTCGGAAGATTGCGTTGAACCTGGAGAGTTGGGAGCCATGGAATGGGGAGCACGCAGGATTCCTTTCAAGGGTCTGCATTTGCTTTCCCAACCTCACCAATCGTCTCAGCCCCAAGAGTGTCCAGCCTTATGTCTTCTGCCGCTGGGGCTGTAGATGTGGTCAATCCTGGTTGCATGCCAGTCCCTGAACGCATTTTGGAAGAATTTCTCTCTGTTTTGCCCTGCTTGTTTCTTCTTTGTGTTGGAAATGTATCCTCAGAATGGGTCTGAGCTGATTTTCCCTGCTGGTTTTAGGCCGCTTTACACACACTTGATGCACTTACACAGAGATATCAAGACTTAGCTTTTAAGATGCTTACTAGTCGGATAGATACTTGTGCGATGAACAGGGTCTGGTGAGTCCAGTTGATTGAGCAAGGAGTAGGTCGTGTCCATTCCATATTCGGTTTTCGGAAGGGTATCTGTGCTCATTTCAAACTCGAGTTTTATGCGTCACCGCACCTCACCTTTCCCCTGAAGCAGGCATAAGTGTGTTTTCTAAAAGCGTGACTCTGTTCTGTTTGGGGATTCCGTTCATGGGGAGCGATTTTTACATTCCCTCGATAAGTGATATCATAAGTTTCTTTTTTTGTGGGACTTATTTCACTGAGGATGATCGTACCTAAATCCACTCAGGATGCTGCTACCAGCCTCATGACGTGGATTTCATGGCTGAGTGACACTCCATTGGACCTACGTAGCACCACTTGTCCACTTGTCCACTTGTCTTTGTCCACTTGTCCACTCGTCTTTGTCCACTTGGCTCTTTCCTGGGATATGAAACGTGTACCGGAGTGGAGGTTCTTGTCAAGACAGCAGCCCTCAACTTTGGGGTCCCTGTGTCTGGTTGATTTTTTCATTTTCCCAAGGTCAACGCCCATGTGTGGAAGTGCCCTATGCTCTGTGGTTCTGTGTTTTACATGGTTTGGGAAAGAGGATACACTTGTGAAGATTGGCTGTTGGCCATTGACATCCCGCCCATCAGCTTAACAAGGCTCCCTTGACTCCGTGGGCTGTCCTGCCTTTCTGGTTTTTAGACTTTTTTCGCCTGGCCCTTTTGCCCCCGGGGGGGGGGCGAGAGATTTCTTTGTAGTGCTGATTTGCTCTCCCAGGTTGCTTGGTTGGCCAAAAAGGGCGTATGCGTTTTTTCCTGAATATATTCAGGAAAAAACGCATACGCCCTTTTTGGCCAACCGCATCATTGTCCACGTTCTGGCGCTTTTCATGTGCTATCGGGGCCATTCCGATGTACCCGTTGACATCCGTTTCCTGCAGTTCTGCCTTGCGTTCAGCGCCTCTTCGTAGCCTGACCTCAATATATTTTGGGGCGATAGTTATCGTTTAGAACTCTGCAGGTTTGGGAAGTGCAGGGCCCCTGAGCTCCATTTCCCAAGTCGCTTTTTTGTGAGTGGGACGCAACACGGCTGGATGGCTTCACGCCCTATTGTCGATCCGCGGTGGCAGGCTGAACCGCTGGTGAATTCTTCTTCGTGATGGGAAATGAGAGTGACATGTGCCCGACCAAACACCTCCAGCGAGTCTCTCATTGGTTCCCCCTCTTGCAGTTCATCCTGCGGACAAATTGCAGACGGTACGAAAGAGGCATGGAAAGGCGCCGAGTCTCCAAGTGGGGAGATTGTTAGTAAGGGGGCCTGAATGGAGAACACGAGCACCAGGAGAGGAAAACTGAGGTGAGTTTCAGAAAGCTTTCCCGATCCCACGGTGTAGCATCCGCTGGGTTTCCAATGAGTGCTTTCGCTGTCGGAAGATTGCGTTGAACCTGGAGAGTTGGGAGCCATGGAATGGGGAGCACGCAGGATTCCTTTCAAGGGTCTGCATTTGCTTTCCCAACCTCACCAATCGTCTCAGCCCCAAGAGTGTCCAGCCTTCTGTCTTCTGCCGCTGGGGCTGTAGATGTGGTCAATCCTGGTTGCATGCCAGTCCCTGAACGCATTTTGGAAGAATTTCTCTCTGTTTTGCCCTGCTTGTTTCTTCTTTGTGTTGGAAATGTATCCTCAGAATGGGTCTGAGCTGATTTTCCCTGCTGGTTTTAGGCCGCTTTACACACACTTGATGCACTTACACAGAGATATCAAGACTTAGCTTTTAAGATGCTTACTAGTCGGATAGATACTTGTGCGATGAACAGGGTCTGGTGAGTCCAGTTGATTGAGCAAGGAGTAGGTCGTGTCCATTCCATATTCGGTTTTCGGAAGGGTATCTGTGCTCATTTCAAACTCGAGTTTTATGCGTCACCGCACCTCACCTTTCCCCTGAAGCAGGCATAAGTGTGTTTTCTAAAAGCGTGACTCTGTTCTGTTTGGGGATTCCGTTCATGGGGAGCGATTTTTACATTCCCTCGATAAGTGATATCATAAGTTTCTTTTTTTGTGGGACTTATTTCACTGAGGATGATCGTACCTAAATCCACTCAGGATGCTGCTACCAGCCTCATGACGTGGATTTCATGGCTGAGTGACACTCCATTGGACCTACGTAGCACCACTTGTCCACTTGTCCACTTGTCTTTGTCCACTTGTCCACTCGTCTTTGTCCACTTGGCTCTTTCCTGGGATATGAAACGTGTACCGGAGTGGAGGTTCTTGTCAAGACAGCAGCCCTCAACTTTGGGGTCCCTGTGTCTGGTTGATTTTTTCATTTTCCCAAGGTCAACGCCCATGTGTGGAAGTGCCCTATGCTCTGTGGTTCTGTGTTTTACATGGTTTGGGAAAGAGGATACACTTGTGAAGATTGGCTGTTGGCCATTGACATCCCGCCCATCAGCTTAACAAGGCTCCCTTGACTCCGTGGGCTGTCCTGCCTTTCTGGTTTTTAGACTTTTTTCGCCTGGCCCTTTTGCCCCGTGGGGGGGGGGGGCGAGAGATTTCTTTGTAGTGCTGATTTGCTCTCCCAGGTTGCTTGGTTGGCCAAAAAGGGCGTATGCGTTTTTTCCTGAATATATTCAGGAAAAAACGCATACGCCCTTTTTGGCCAACCGCATCATTGTCCACGTTCTGGCGCTTTTCATGTGCTATCGGGGCCATTCCGATGTACCCGTTGACATCCGTTTCCTGCAGTTCTGCCTTGCGTTCAGCGCCTCTTCGTAGCCTGCCCTCAATATATTTTGGGGCGATAGTTATCGTTTAGAACTCTGCAGGTTTGGGAAGTGCAGGGCCCCTGAGCTCCATTTCCCAAGTCGCTTTTTTGTGAGTGGGACGCAACACGGCTGGATGGCTTCACGCCCTATTGTCGATCCGCGGTGGCAGGCTGAACCGCTGGTGAATTCTTCTTCGTGATGGGAAATGAGAGTGACATGTGCCCGACCAAACACCTCCAGCGAGTCTCTCATTGGTTCCCCCTCTTGCAGTTCATCCTGCGGACAAATTGCAGACGGTACGAAAGAGGCATGGAAAGGCGCCGAGTCTCCAAGTGGGGAGATTGTTAGTAAGGGGGCCTGAATGGAGAACACGAGCACCAGGAGAGGAAAACTGAGGTGAGTTTCAGAAAGCTTTCCCGATCCCACGGTGTAGCATCCGCTGGGTTTCCAATGAGTGCTTTCGCTGTCGGAAGATTGCGTTGAACCTGGAGAGTTGGGAGCCATGGAATGGGGAGCACGCAGGATTCCTTTCAAGGGTCTGCATTTGCTTTCCCAACCTCACCAATCGTCTCAGCCCCAAGAGTGTCCAGCCTTCTGTCTTCTGCCGCTGGGGCTGTAGATGTGGTCAATCCTGGTTGCATGCCAGTCCCTGAACGCATTTTGGAAGAATTTCTCTCTGTTTTGCCCTGCTTGTTTCTTCTTTGTGTTGGAAATGTATCCTCAGAATGGGTCTGAGCTGATTTTCCCTGCTGGTTTTAGGCCGCTTTACATACACTTGATGCACTTACACAGAGATATCAAGACTTAGCTTTTAAGATGCTTACTAGTCGGATAGATACTTGTGCGATGAACAGGGTCTGGTGAGTCCAGTTGATTGAGCAAGGAGTAGGTCGTGTCCATTCCATATTCGGTTTTCGGAAGGGTATCTGTGCTCATTTCAAACTCGAGTTTTATGCGTCACCGCACCTCACCTTTCCCCTGAAGCAGGCATAAGTGTGTTTTCTAAAAGCGTGACTCTGTTCTGTTTGGGGATTCCGTTCATGGGGAGCGATTTTTACATTCCCTCGATAAGTGATATCATAAGTTTCTTTTTTTGTGGGACTTATTTCACTGAGGATGATCGTACCTAAATCCACTCAGGATGCTGCTACCAGCCTCATGACGTGGATTTCATGGCTGAGTGACACTCCATTGGACCTACGTAGCACCACTTGTCCACTTGTCCACTTGTCTTTGTCCACTTGTCCACTCGTCTTTGTCCACTTGGCTCTTTCCTGGGATATGAAACGTGTACCGGAGTGGAGGTTCTTGTCAAGACAGCAGCCCTCAACTTTGGGGTCCCTGTGTCTGGTTGATTTTTTCATTTTCCCAAGGTCAACGCCCATGTGTGGAAGTGCCCTATGCTCTGTGGTTCTGTGTTTTACATGGTTTGGGAAAGAGGATACACTTGTGAAGATTGGCTGTTGGCCATTGACATCCCGCCCATCAGCTTAACAAGGCTCCCTTGACTCCGTGGGCTGTCCTGCCTTTCTGGTTTTTAGACTTTTTTCGCCTGGCCCTTTTGCCCCGGGGGGGGGGGGCGAGAGATTTCTTTGTAGTGCTGATTTGCTCTCCCAGGTTGCTTGGTTGGCCAAAAAGGGCGTATGCGTTTTTTCCTGAATATATTCAGGAAAAAACGCATACGCCCTTTTTGGCCAACCGCATCATTGTCCACGTTCTGGCGCTTTTCATGTGCTATCGGGGCCATTCCGATGTACCCGTTGACATCCGTTTCCTGCAGTTCTGCCTTGCGTTCAGCGCCTCTTCGTAGCCTGCCCTCAATATATTTTGGGGCGATAGTTATCGTTTAGAACTCTGCAGGTTTGGGAAGTGCAGGGCCCCTGAGCTCCATTTCCCAAGTCGCTTTTTTGTGAGTGGGACGCAACACGGCTGGATGGCTTCACGCCCTATTGTCGATCCGCGGTGGCAGGCTGAACCGCTGGTGAATTCTTCTTCGTGATGGGAAATGAGAGTGACATGTGCCCGACCAAACACCTCCAGCGAGTCTCTCATTGGTTCCCCCTCTTGCAGTTCATCCTGCGGACAAATTGCAGACGGTACGAAAGAGGCATGGAAAGGCGCCGAGTCTCCAAGTGGGGAGATTGTTAGTAAGGGGGCCTGAATGGAGAACACGAGCACCAGGAGAGGAAAACTGAGGTGAGTTTCAGAAAGCTTTCCCGATCCCACGGTGTAGCATCCGCTGGGTTTCCAATGAGTGCTTTCGCTGTCGGAAGATTGCGTTGAACCTGGAGAGTTGGGAGCCATGGAATGGGGAGCACGCAGGATTCCTTTCAAGGGTCTGCATTTGCTTTCCCAACCTCACCAATCGTCTCAGCCCCAAGAGTGTCCAGCCTTATGTCTTCTGCCGCTGGGGCTGTAGATGTGGTCAATCCTGGTTGCATGCCAGTCCCTGAACGCATTTTGCAAGAATTTCTCTCTGTTTTGCCCTGCTTGTTTCTTCTTTGTGTTGGAAATGTATCCTCAGAATGGGTCTGAGCTGATTTTCCCTGCTGGTTTTAGGCCGCTTTACACACACTTGATGCACTTACACAGAGATATCAAGACTTAGCTTTTAAGATGCTTACTAGTCGGATAGATACTTGTGCGATGAACAGGGTCTGGTGAGTCCAGTTGATTGAGCAAGGAGTAGGTCGTGTCCATTCCATATTCGGTTTTCGGAAGGGTATCTGTGCTCATTTCAAACTCGAGTTTTATGCGTCACCGCACCTCACCTTTCCCCTGAAGCAGGCATAAGTGTGTTTTCTAAAAGCGTGACTCTGTTCTGTTTGGGGATTCCGTTCATGGGGAGCGATTTTTACATTCCCTCGATAAGTGATATCATAAGTTTCTTTTTTTGTGGGACTTATTTCACTGAGGATGATCGTACCTAAATCCACTCAGGATGCTGCTACCAGCCTCATGACGTGGATTTCATGGCTGAGTGACACTCCATTGGACCTACGTAGCACCACTTGTCCACTTGTCCACTTGTCTTTGTCCACTTGTCCACTCGTCTTTGTCCACTTGGCTCTTTCCTGGGATATGAAACGTGTACCGGAGTGGAGGTTCTTGTCAAGACAGCAGCCCTCAACTTTGGGGCCCCTGTGTCTGGTTGATTTTTTCATTTTCCCAAGGTCAACGCCCATGTGTGGAAGTGCCCTATGCTCTGTGGTTCTGTGTTTTACATGGTTTGGGAAAGAGGATACACTTGTGAAGATTGGCTGTTGGCCATTGACATCCCGCCCATCAGCTTAACAAGGCTCCCTTGACTCCGTGGGCTGTCCTGCCTTTCTGGTTTTTAGACTTTTTTCGCCTGGCCCTTTTGCCCCGGGGGGGGGGGGCGAGAGATTTCTTTGTAGTGCTGATTTGCTCTCCCAGGTTGCTTGGTTGGCCAAAAAGGGCGTATGCGTTTTTTCCTGAATATATTCAGGAAAAAACGCATACGCCCTTTTTGGCCAACCGCATCATTGTCCACGTTCTGGCGCTTTTCATGTGCTATCGGGGCCATTCCGATGTACCCGTTGACATCCGTTTCCTGCAGTTCTGCCTTGCGTTCAGCGCCTCTTCGTAGCCTGCGCTCAATATATTTTGGGGCGATAGTTATCGTTTAGAACTCTGCAGGTTTGGGAAGTGCAGGGCCCCTGAGCTCCATTTCCCAAGTCGCTTTTTTGTGAGTGGGACGCAACACGGCTGGATGGCTTCACGCCCTATTGTCGATCCGCGGTGGCAGGCTGAACCGCTGGTGAATTCTTCTTCGTGATGGGAAATGAGAGTGACATGTGCCCGACCAAACACCTCCAGCGAGTCTCTCATTGGTTCCCCCTCTTGCAGTTCATCCTGCGGACAAATTGCAGACGGTACGAAAGAGGCATGGAAAGGCGCCGAGTCTCCAAGTGGGGAGATTGTTAGTAAGGGGGCCTGAATGGAGAACACGAGCACCAGGAGAGGAAAACTGAGGTGAGTTTCAGAAAGCTTTCCCGATCCCACGGTGTAGCATCCGCTGGGTTTCCAATGAGTGCTTTCGCTGTCGGAAGATTGCGTTGAACCTGGAGAGTTGGGAGCCATGGAATGGGGAGCACGCAGGATTCCTTTCAAGGGTCTGCATTTGCTTTCCCAACCTCACCAATCGTCTCAGCCCCAAGAGTGTCCAGCCTTCTGTCTTCTGCCGCTGGGGCTGTAGATGTGGTCAATCCTGGTTGCATGCCAGTCCCTGAACGCATTTTGGAAGAATTTCTCTCTGTTTTGCCCTGCTTGTTTCTTCTTTGTGTTGGAAATGTATCCTCAGAATGGGTCTGAGCTGATTTTCCCTGCTGGTTTTAGGCCGCTTTACACACACTTGATGCACTTACACAGAGATATCAAGACTTAGCTTTTAAGATGCTTACTAGTCGGATAGATACTTGTGCGATGAACAGGGTCTGGTGAGTCCAGTTGATTGAGCAAGGAGTAGGTCGTGTCCATTCCATATTCGGTTTTCGGAAGGGTATCTGTGCTCATTTCAAACTCGAGTTTTATGCGTCACCGCACCTCACCTTTCCCCTGAAGCAGGCATAAGTGTGTTTTCTAAAAGCGTGACTCTGTTCTGTTTGGGGATTCCGTTCATGGGGAGCGATTTTTACATTCCCTCGATAAGTGATATCATAAGTTTCTTTTTTTGTGGGACTTATTTCACTGAGGATGATCGTACCTAAATCCACTCAGGATGCTGCTACCAGCCTCATGACGTGGATTTCATGGCTGAGTGACACTCCATTGGACCTACGTAGCACCACTTGTCCACTTGTCCACTTGTCTTTGTCCACTTGTCCACTCGTCTTTGTCCACTTGGCTCTTTCCTGGGATATGAAACGTGTACCGGAGTGGAGGTTCTTGTCAAGACAGCAGCCCTCAACTTTGGGGCCCCTGTGTCTGGTTGATTTTTTCATTTTCCCAAGGTCAACGCCCATGTGTGGAAGTGCCCTATGCTCTGTGGTTCTGTGTTTTCCATGGTTTGGGAAAGAGGATACACTTGTGAAGATTGGCTGTTGGCCCTTGACATCCCGCCCATCAGCTTAACAAGGCTCCCTTGACTCCGTGGGCTGTCCTGCCTTTCTGGTTTTTAGACTTTTTTCGCCTGGCCCTTTTGCCCCGGGGGGGGGGGGGCGAGAGATTTCTTTGTAGTGCTGATTTGCTCTCCCAGGTTGCTTGGTTGGCCAAAAAGGGCGTATGCGTTTTTTCCTGAATATATTCAGGAAAAAACGCATACGCCCTTTTTGGCCAACCACATCATTGTCCACGTTCTGGCGCTTTTCATGTGCTATCGGGGCCATTCCGATGTACCCGTTGACATCCGTTTCCTGCAGTTCTGCCTTGCGTTCAGCGCCTCTTCGTAGCCTGCGCTCAATATATTTTGGGGCGATAGTTATCGTTTAGAACTCTGCAGGTTTGGGAAGTGCAGGGCCCCTGAGCTCCATTTCCCAAGTCGCTTTTTTGTGAGTGGGACGCAACACGGCTGGATGGCTTCACGCCCTATTGTCGATCCGCGGTGGCAGGCTGAACCGCTGGTGAATTCTTCTTCGTGATGGGAAATGAGAGTGACATGTGCCCGACCAAACACCTCCAGCGAGTCTCTCATTGGTTCCCCCTCTTGCAGTTCATCCTGCGGACAAATTGCAGACGGTACGAAAGAGGCATGGAAAGGCGCCGAGTCTCCAAGTGGGGAGATTGTTAGTAAGGGGGCCTGAATGGAGAACACGAGCACCAGGAGAGGAAAACTGAGGTGAGTTTCAGAAAGCTTTCCCGATCCCACGGTGTAGCATCCGCTGGGTTTCCAATGAGTGCTTTCGCTGTCGGAAGATTGCGTTGAAGCTGGAGAGTTGGGAGCCATGGAATGGGGAGCACGCAGGATTCCTTTCAAGGGTCTGCATTTGCTTTCCCAACCTCACCAATCGTCTCAGCCCCAAGAGTGTCCAGCCTTCTGTCTTCTGCCGCTGGGGCTGTAGATGTGGTCAATCCTGGTTGCATGCCAGTCCCTGAACGCATTTTGGAAGAATTTCTCTCTGTTTTGCCCTGCTTGTTTCTTCTTTGTGTTGGAAATGTATCCTCAGAATGGGTCTGAGCTGATTTTCCCTGCTGGTTTTAGGCCGCTTTACACACACTTGATGCACTTACACAGAGATATCAAGACTTAGCTTTTAAGATGCTTACTAGTCGGATAGATACTTGTGCGATGAACAGGGTCTGGTGAGTCCAGTTGATTGAGCAAGGAGTAGGTCGTGTCCATTCCATATTCGGTTTTCGGAAGGGTATCTGTGCTCATTTCAAACTCGAGTTTTATGCGTCACCGCACCTCACCTTTCCCCTGAAGCAGGCATAAGTGTGTTTTCTAAAAGCGTGACTCTGTTCTGTTTGGGGATTCCGTTCATGGGGAGCGATTTTTACATTCCCTCGATAAGTGATATCATAAGTTTCTTTTTTTGTGGGACTTATTTCACTGAGGATGATCGTACCTAAATCCACTCAGGATGCTGCTACCAGCCTCATGACGTGGATTTCATGGCTGAGTGACACTCCATTGGACCTACGTAGCACCACTTGTCCACTTGTCCACTTGTCTTTGTCCACTTGTCCACTCGTCTTTGTCCACTTGGCTCTTTCCTGGGATATGAAACGTGTACCGGAGTGGAGGTTCTTGTCAAGACAGCAGCCCTCAACTTTGGGGTCCCTGTGTCTGGTTGATTTTTTCATTTTCCCAAGGTCAACGCCCATGTGTGGAAGTGCCCTATGCTCTGTGGTTCTGTGTTTTCCATGGTTTGGGAAAGAGGATACACTTGTGAAGATTGGCTGTTGGCCATTGACATCCCGCCCATCAGCTTAACAAGGCTCCCTTGACTCCGTGGGCTGTCCTGCCTTTCTGGTTTTTAGACTTTTTTCGCCTGGCCCTTTTGCCCCCGGGGGGGGGGGCGAGAGATTTCTTTGTAGTGCTGATTTGCTCTCCCAGGTTGCTTGGTTGGCCAAAAAGGGCGTATGCGTTTTTTCCTGAATATATTCAGGAAAAAACGCATACGCCCTTTTTGGCCAACCGCATCATTGTCCACGTTCTGGCGCTTTTCATGTGCTATCGGGGCCATTCCGATGTACCCGTTGACATCCGTTTCCTGCAGTTCTGCCTTGCGTTCAGCGCCTCTTCGTAGCCTGACCTCAATATATTTTGGGGCGATAGTTATCGTTTAGAACTCTGCAGGTTTGGGAAGTGCAGGGCCCCTGAGCTCCATTTCCCAAGTCGTTTTTTTGTGAGTGGGACGCAACACGGCTGGATGGCTTCACGCCCTATTGTCGATCCGCGGTGGCAGGCTGAACCGCTGGTGAATTCTTCTTCGTGATGGGAAATGAGAGTGACATGTGCCCGACCAAACACCTCCAGCGAGTCTCTCATTGGTTCCCCCTCTTGCAGTTCATCCTGCGGACAAATTGCAGACGGTACGAAAGAGGCATGGAAAGGCGCCGAGTCTCCAAGTGGGGAGATTGTTAGTAAGGGGGCCTGAATGGAGAACACGAGCACCAGGAGAGGAAAACTGAGGTGAGTTTCAGAAAGCTTTCCCGATCCCACGGTGTAGCATCCGCTGGGTTTCCAATGAGTGCTTTCGCTGTCGGAAGATTGCGTTGAAGCTGGAGAGTTGGGAGCCATGGAATGGGGAGCACGCAGGATTCCTTTCAAGGGTCTGCATTTGCTTTCCCAACCTCACCAATCGTCTCAGCCCCAAGAGTGTCCAGCCTTATGTCTTCTGCCGCTGGGGCTGTAGATGTGGTCAATCCTGGTTGCATGCCAGTCCCTGAACGCATTTTGGAAGAATTTCTCTCTGTTTTGCCCTGCTTGTTTCTTCTTTGTGTTGGAAATGTATCCTCAGAATGGGTCTGAGCTGATTTTCCCTGCTGGTTTTAGGCCGCTTTACACACACTTGATGCACTTACACAGAGATATCAAGACTTAGCTTTTAAGATACTTACTAGTCGGATAGATACTTGTGCGATGAACAGGGTCTGGTGAGTCCAGTTGATTGAGCAAGGAGTAGGTCGTGTCCATTCCATATTCGGTTTTCGGAAGGGTATCTGTGCTCATTTCAAACTCGAGTTTTATGCGTCACCGCACCTCACCTTTCCCCTGAAGCAGGCATAAGTGTGTTTTCTAAAAGCGTGACTCTGTTCTGTTTGGGGATTCCGTTCATGGGGAGCGATTTTTACATTCCCTCGATAAGTGATATCATAAGTTTCTTTTTTTGTGGGACTTATTTCACTGAGGATGATCGTACCTAAATCCACTCAGGATGCTGCTACCAGCCTCATGACGTGGATTTCATGGCTGAGTGACACTCCATTGGACCTACGTAGCACCACTTGTCCACTTGTCCACTTGTCTTTGTCCACTTGTCCACTCGTCTTTGTCCACTTGGCTCTTTCCTGGGATATGAAACGTGTACCGGAGTGGAGGTTCTTGTCAAGACAGCAGCCCTCAACTTTGGGGTCCCTGTGTCTGGTTGATTTTTTCATTTTCCCAAGGTCAACGCCCATGTGTGGAAGTGCCCTATGCTCTGTGGTTCTGTGTTTTCCATGGTTTGGGAAAGAGGATACACTTGTGAAGATTGGCTGTTGGCCATTGACATCCCGCCCATCAGCTTAACAAGGCTCCCTTGACTCCGTGGGCTGTCCTGCCTTTCTGGTTTTTAGACTTTTTTCGCCTGGCCCTTTTGCCCCGGGGGGGGGGGGGCGAGAGATTTCTTTGTAGTGCTGATTTGCTCTCCCAGGTTGCTTGGTTGGCCAAAAAGGGCGTATGCGTTTTTTCCTGAATATATTCAGGAAAAAACGCATACGCCCTTTTTGGCCAACCACATCATTGTCCACGTTCTGGCGCTTTTCATGTGCTATCGGGGCCATTCCGATGTACCCGTTGACATCCGTTTCCTGCAGTTCTGCCTTGCGTTCAGCGCCTCTTCGTAGCCTGACCTCAATATATTTTGGGGCGATAGTTATCGTTTAGAACTCTGCAGGTTTGGGAAGTGCAGGGCCCCTGAGCTCCATTTCCCAAGTCGCTTTTTTGTGAGTGGGACGCAACACGGCTGGATGGCTTCACGCCCTATTGTCGATCCGCGGTGGCAGGCTGAACCGCTGGTGAATTCTTCTTCGTGATGGGAAATGAGAGTGACATGTGCCCGACCAAACACCTCCAGCGAGTCTCTCATTGGTTCCCCCTCTTGCAGTTCATCCTGCGGACAAATTGCAGACGGTACGAAAGAGGCATGGAAAGGCGCCGAGTCTCCAAGTGGGGAGATTGTTAGTAAGGGGGCCTGAATGGAGAACACGAGCACCAGGAGAGGAAAACTGAGGTGAGTTTCAGAAAGCTTTCCCGATCCCACGGTGTAGCATCCGCTGGGTTTCCAATGAGTGCTTTCGCTGTCGGAAGATTGCGTTGAAGCTGGAGAGTTGGGAGCCATGGAATGGGGAGCACGCAGGATTCCTTTCAAGGGTCTGCATTTGCTTTCCCAACCTCACCAATCGTCTCAGCCCCAAGAGTGTCCAGCCTTCTGTCTTCTGCCGCTGGGGCTGTAGATGTGGTCAATCCTGGTTGCATGCCAGTCCCTGAACGCATTTTGGAAGAATTTCTCTCTGTTTTGCCCTGCTTGTTTCTTCTTTGTGTTGGAAATGTATCCTCAGAATGGGTCTGAGCTGATTTTCCCTGCTGGTTTTAGGCCGCTTTACACACACTTGATGCACTTACACAGAGATATCAAGACTTAGCTTTTAAGATGCTTACTAGTCGGATAGATACTTGTGCGATGAACAGGGTCTGGTGAGTCCAGTTGATTGAGCAAGGAGTAGGTCGTGTCCATTCCATATTCGGTTTTCGGAAGGGTATCTGTGCTCATTTCAAACTCGAGTTTTATGCGTCACCGCACCTCACCTTTCCCCTGAAGCAGGCATAAGTGTGTTTTCTAAAAGCGTGACTCTGTTCTGTTTGGGGATTCCGTTCATGGGGAGCGATTTTTACATTCCCTCGATAAGTGATATCATAAGTTTCTTTTTTTGTGGGACTTATTTCACTGAGGATGATCGTACCTAAATCCACTCAGGATGCTGCTACCAGCCTCATGACGTGGATTTCATGGCTGAGTGACACTCCATTGGACCTACGTAGCACCACTTGTCCACTTGTCCACTTGTCTTTGTCCACTTGTCCACTCGTCTTTGTCCACTTGGCTCTTTCCTGGGATATGAAACGTGTACCGGAGTGGAGGTTCTTGTCAAGACAGCAGCCCTCAACTTTGGGGTCCCTGTGTCTGGTTGATTTTTTCATTTTCCCAAGGTCAACGCCCATGTGTGGAAGTGCCCTATGCTCTGTGGTTCTGTGTTTTCCATGGTTTGGGAAAGAGGATACACTTGTGAAGATTGGCTGTTGGCCATTGACATCCCGCCCATCAGCTTAACAAGGCTCCCTTGACTCCGTGGGCTGTCCTGCCTTTCTGGTTTTTAGACTTTTTTCGCCTGGCCCTTTTGCCCCCGGGGGCGGGGGGGCGAGAGATTTCTTTGTAGTGCTGATTTGCTCTCCCAGGTTGCTTGGTTGGCCAAAAAGGGCGTATGCGTTTTTTCCTGAATATATTCAGGAAAAAACGCATACGCCCTTTTTGGCCAACCGCATCATTGTCCACGTTCTGGCGCTTTTCATGTGCTATCGGGGCCATTCCGATGTACCCGTTGACATCCGTTTCCTGCAGTTCTGCCTTGCGTTCAGCGCCTCTTCGTAGCCTGACCTCAATATATTTTGGGGCGATAGTTATCGTTTAGAACTCTGCAGGTTTGGGAAGTGCAGGGCCCCTGAGCTCCATTTCCCAAGTCGTTTTTTTGTGAGTGGGACGCAACACGGCTGGATGGCTTCACGCCCTATTGTCGATCCGCGGTGGCAGGCTGAACCGCTGGTGAATTCTTCTTCGTGATGGGAAATGAGAGTGACATGTGCCCGACCAAACACCTCCAGCGAGTCTCTCATTGGTTCCCCCTCTTGCAGTTCATCCTGCGGACAAATTGCAGACGGTACGAAAGAGGCATGGAAAGGCGCCGAGTCTCCAAGTGGGGAGATTGTTAGTAAGGGGGCCTGAATGGAGAACACGAGCACCAGGAGAGGAAAACTGAGGTGAGTTTCAGAAAGCTTTCCCGATCCCACGGTGTAGCATCCGCTGGGTTTCCAATGAGTGCTTTCGCTGTCGGAAGATTGCGTTGAAGCTGGAGAGTTGGGAGCCATGGAATGGGGAGCACGCAGGATTCCTTTCAAGGGTCTGCATTTGCTTTCCCAACCTCACCAATCGTCTCAGCCCCAAGAGTGTCCGGCCTTATGTCTTCTGCCGCTGGGGCTGTAGATGTGGTCAATCCTGGTTGCATGCCAGTCCCTGAACGCATTTTGGAAGAATTTCTCTCTGTTTTGCCCTGCTTGTTTCTTCTTTGTGTTGGAAATGTATCCTCAGAATGGGTCTGAGCTGATTTTCCCTGCTGGTTTTAGGCCGCTTTACACACACTTGATGCACTTACACAGAGATATCAAGACTTAGCTTTTAAGATACTTACTAGTCGGATAGATACTTGTGCGATGAACAGGGTCTGGTGAGTCCAGTTGATTGAGCAAGAGTAGGTCGTGTCCATTCCATATTCGGTTTTCGGAAGGGTATCTGTGCTCATTTCAAACTCGAGTTTTATGCGTCACCGCACCTCACCTTTCCCCTGAAGCAGGCATAAGTGTGTTTTCTAAAAGCGTGACTCTGTTCTGTTTGGGGATTCCGTTCATGGGGAGCGATTTTTACATTCCCTCGATAAGTGATATCATAAGTTTCTTTTTTTGTGGGACTTATTTCACTGAGGATGATCGTACCTAAATCCACTCAGGATGCTGCTACCAGCCTCATGACGTGGATTTCATGGCTGAGTGACACTCCATTGGACCTACGTAGCACCACTTGTCCACTTGTCCACTTGTCTTTGTCCACTTGTCCACTCGTCTTTGTCCACTTGGCTCTTTCCTGGGATATGAAACGTGTACCGGAGTGGAGGTTCTTGTCAAGACAGCAGCCCTCAACTTTGGGGTCCCTGTGTCTGGTTGATTTTTTCATTTTCCCAAGGTCAACGCCCATGTGTGGAAGTGCCCTATGCTCTGTGGTTCTGTGTTTTCCATGGTTTGGGAAAGAGGATACACTTGTGAAGATTGGCTGTTGGCCATTGACATCCCGCCCATCAGCTTAACAAGGCTCCCTTGACTCCGTGGGCTGTCCTGCCTTTCTGGTTTTTAGACTTTTTTCGCCTGGCCCTTTTGCCCCGGGGGGGGGGGGGGCGAGAGATTTCTTTGTAGTGCTGATTTGCTCTCCCAGGTTGCTTGGTTGGCCAAAAAGGGCGTATGCGTTTTTTCCTGAATATATTCAGGAAAAAACGCATACGCCCTTTTTGGCCAACCACATCATTGTCCACGTTCTGGCGCTTTTCATGTGCTATCGGGGCCATTCCGATGTACCCGTTGACATCCGTTTCCTGCAGTTCTGCCTTGCGTTCAGCGCCTCTTCGTAGCCTGCGCTCAATATATTTTGGGGCGATAGTTATCGTTTAGAACTCTGCAGGTTTGGGAAGTGCAGGGCCCCTGAGCTCCATTTCCCAAGTCGCTTTTTTGTGAGTGGGACGCAACACGGCTGGATGGCTTCACGCCCTATTGTCGATCCGCGGTGGCAGGCTGAACCGCTGGTGAATTCTTCTTCGTGATGGGAAATGAGAGTGACATGTGCCCGACCAAACACCTCCAGCGAGTCTCTCATTGGTTCCCCCTCTTGCAGTTCATCCTGCGGACAAATTGCAGACGGTACGAAAGAGGCATGGAAAGGCGCCGAGTCTCCAAGTGGGGAGATTGTTAGTAAGGGGGCCTGAATGGAGAACACGAGCACCAGGAGAGGAAAACTGAGGTGAGTTTCAGAAAGCTTTCCCGATCCCACGGTGTAGCATCCGCTGGGTTTCCAATGAGTGCTTTCGCTGTCGGAAGATTGCGTTGAACCTGGAGAGTTGGGAGCCATGGAATGGGGAGCACGCAGGATTCCTTTCAAGGGTCTGCATTTGCTTTCCCAACCTCACCAATCGTCTCAGCCCCAAGAGTGTCCAGCCTTCTGTCTTCTGCCGCTGGGGCTGTAGATGTGGTCAATCCTGGTTGCATGCCAGTCCCTGAACGCATTTTGGAAGAATTTCTCTCTGTTTTGCCCTGCTTGTTTCTTCTTTGTGTTGGAAATGTATCCTCAGAATGGGTCTGAGCTGATTTTCCCTGCTGGTTTTAGGCCGCTTTACACACACTTGATGCACTTACACAGAGATATCAAGACTTAGCTTTTAAGATGCTTACTAGTCGGATAGATACTTGTGCGATGAACAGGGTCTGGTGAGTCCAGTTGATTGAGCAAGGAGTAGGTCGTGTCCATTCCATATTCGGTTTTCGGAAGGGTATCTGTGCTCATTTCAAACTCGAGTTTTATGCGTCACCGCACCTCACCTTTCCCCTGAAGCAGGCATAAGTGTGTTTTCTAAAAGCGTGACTCTGTTCTGTTTGGGGATTCCGTTCATGGGGAGCGATTTTTACATTCCCTCGATAAGTGATATCATAAGTTTCTTTTTTTGTGGGACTTATTTCACTGAGGATGATCGTACCTAAATCCACTCAGGATGCTGCTACCAGCCTCATGACGTGGATTTCATGGCTGAGTGACACTCCATTGGACCTACGTAGCACCACTTGTCCACTTGTCCACTTGTCTTTGTCCACTTGTCCACTCGTCTTTGTCCACTTGGCTCTTTCCTGGGATATGAAACGTGTACCGGAGTGGAGGTTCTTGTCAAGACAGCAGCCCTCAACTTTGGGGTCCCTGTGTCTGGTTGATTTTTTCATTTTCCCAAGGTCAACGCCCATGTGTGGAAGTGCCCTATGCTCTGTGGTTCTGTGTTTTACATGGTTTGGGAAAGAGGATACACTTGTGAAGATTGGCTGTTGGCCATTGACATCCCGCCCATCAGCTTAACAAGGCTCCCTTGACTCCGTGGGCTGTCCTGCCTTTCTGGTTTTTAGACTTTTTTCGCCTGGCCCTTTTGCCCCGGGGGGGGGGGGCCGAGAGATTTCTTTGTAGTGCTGATTTGCTCTCCCAGGTTGCTTGGTTGGCCAAAAAGGGCGTATGCGTTTTTTCCTGAATATATTCAGGAAAAAACGCATACGCCCTTTTTGGCCAACCGCATCATTGTCCACGTTCTGGCGCTTTTCATGTGCTATCGGGGCCATTCCGATGTACCCGTTGACATCCGTTTCCTGCAGTTCTGCCTTGCGTTCAGCGCCTCTTCGTAGCCTGCCCTCAATATATTTTGGGGCGATAGTTATCGTTTAGAACTCTGCAGGTTTGGGAAGTGCAGGGCCCCTGAGCTCCATTTCCCAAGTCGCTTTTTTGTGAGTGGGACGCAACACGGCTGGATGGCTTCACGCCCTATTGTCGATCCGCGGTGGCAGGCTGAACCGCTGGTGAATTCTTCTTCGTGATGGGAAATGAGAGTGACATGTGCCCGACCAAACACCTCCAGCGAGTCTCTCATTGGTTCCCCCTCTTGCAGTTCATCCTGCGGACAAATTGCAGACGGTACGAAAGAGGCATGGAAAGGCGCCGAGTCTCCAAGTGGGGAGATTGTTAGTAAGGGGGCCTGAATGGAGAACACGAGCACCAGGAGAGGAAAACTGAGGTGAGTTTCAGAAAGCTTTCCCGATCCCACGGTGTAGCATCCGCTGGGTTTCCAATGAGTGCTTTCGCTGTCGGAAGATTGCGTTGAACCTGGAGAGTTGGGAGCCATGGAATGGGGAGCACGCAGGATTCCTTTCAAGGGTCTGCATTTGCTTTCCCAACCTCACCAATCGTCTCAGCCCCAAGAGTGTCCAGCCTTCTGTCTTCTGCCGCTGGGGCTGTAGATGTGGTCAATCCTGGTTGCATGCCAGTCCCTGAACGCATTTTGGAAGAATTTCTCTCTGTTTTGCCCTGCTTGTTTCTTCTTTGTGTTGGAAATGTATCCTCAGAATGGGTCTGAGCTGATTTTCCCTGCTGGTTTTAGGCCGCTTTACACACACTTGATGCACTTACACAGAGATATCAAGACTTAGCTTTTAAGATGCTTACTAGTCGGATAGATACTTGTGCGATGAACAGGGTCTGGTGAGTCCAGTTGATTGAGCAAGGAGTAGGTCGTGTCCATTCCATATTCGGTTTTCGGAAGGGTATCTGTGCTCATTTCAAACTCGAGTTTTATGCGTCACCGCACCTCACCTTTCCCCTGAAGCAGGCATAAGTGTGTTTTCTAAAAGCGTGACTCTGTTCTGTTTGGGGATTCCGTTCATGGGGAGCGATTTTTACATTCCCTCGATAAGTGATATCATAAGTTTCTTTTTTTGTGGGACTTATTTCACTGAGGATGATCGTACCTAAATCCACTCAGGATGCTGCTACCAGCCTCATGACGTGGATTTCATGGCTGAGTGACACTCCATTGGACCTACGTAGCACCACTTGTCCACTTGTCCACTTGTCTTTGTCCACTTGTCCACTCGTCTTTGTCCACTTGGCTCTTTCCTGGGATATGAAACGTGTACCGGAGTGGAGGTTCTTGTCAAGACAGCAGCCCTCAACTTTGGGGTCCCTGTGTCTGGTTGATTTTTTCATTTTCCCAAGGTCAACGCCCATGTGTGGAAGTGCCCTATGCTCTGTGGTTCTGTGTTTTACATGGTTTGGGAAAGAGGATACACTTGTGAAGATTGGCTGTTGGCCATTGACATCCCGCCCATCAGCTTAACAAGGCTCCCTTGACTCCGTGGGCTGTCCTGCCTTTCTGGTTTTTAGACTTTTTTCGCCTGGCCCTTTTGCCCCCGGGGGGGGGGCGAGAGATTTCTTTGTAGTGCTGATTTGCTCTCCCAGGTTGCTTGGTTGGCCAAAAAGGGCGTATGCGTTTTTTCCTGAATATATTCAGGAAAAAACGCATACGCCCTTTTTGGCCAACCGCATCATTGTCCACGTTCTGGCGCTTTTCATGTGCTATCGGGGCCATTCCGATGTACCCGTTGACATCCGTTTCCTGCAGTTCTGCCTTGCGTTCAGCGCCTCTTCGTAGCCTGACCTCAATATATTTTGGGGCGATAGTTATCGTTTAGAACTCTGCAGGTTTGGGAAGTGCAGGGCCCCTGAGCTCCATTTCCCAAGTCGCTTTTTTGTGAGTGGGACGCAACACGGCTGGATGGCTTCACGCCCTATTGTCGATCCGCGGTGGCAGGCTGAACCGCTAGTGAATTCTTCTTCGTGATGGGAAATGAGAGTGACATGTGCCCGACCAAACACCTCCAGCGAGTCTCTCATTGGTTCCCCCTCTTGCAGTTCATCCTGCGGACAAATTGCAGACGGTACGAAAGAGGCATGGAAAGGCGCCGAGTCTCCAAGTGGGGAGATTGTTAGTAAGGGGGCCTGAATGGAGAACACGAGCACCAGGAGAGGAAAACTGAGGTGAGTTTCAGAAAGCTTTCCCGATCCCACGGTGTAGCATCCGCTGGGTTTCCAATGAGTGCTTTCGCTGTCGGAAGATTGCGTTGAACCTGGAGAGTTGGGAGCCATGGAATGGGGAGCACGCAGGATTCCTTTCAAGGGTCTGCATTTGCTTTCCCAACCTCACCAATCGTCTCAGCCCCAAGAGTGTCCAGCCTTCTGTCTTCTGCCGCTGGGGCTGTAGATGTGGTCAATCCTGGTTGCATGCCAGTCCCTGAACGCATTTTGGAAGAATTTCTCTCTGTTTTGCCCTGCTTGTTTCTTCTTTGTGTTGGAAATGTATCCTCAGAATGGGTCTGAGCTGATTTTCCCTGCTGGTTTTAGGCCGCTTTACACACACTTGATGCACTTACACAGAGATATCAAGACTTAGCTTTTAAGATGCTTACTAGTCGGATAGATACTTGTGCGATGAACAGGGTCTGGTGAGTCCAGTTGATTGAGCAAGGAGTAGGTCGTGTCCATTCCATATTCGGTTTTCGGAAGGGTATCTGTGCTCATTTCAAACTCGAGTTTTATGCGTCACCGCACCTCACCTTTCCCCTGAAGCAGGCATAAGTGTGTTTTCTAAAAGCGTGACTCTGTTCTGTTTGGGGATTCCGTTCATGGGGAGCGATTTTTACATTCCCTCGATAAGTGATATCATAAGTTTCTTTTTTTGTGGGACTTATTTCACTGAGGATGATCGTACCTAAATCCACTCAGGATGCTGCTACCAGCCTCATGACGTGGATTTCATGGCTGAGTGACACTCCATTGGACCTACGTAGCACCACTTGTCCACTTGTCCACTTGTCTTTGTCCACTTGTCCACTCGTCTTTGTCCACTTGGCTCTTTCCTGGGATATGAAACGTGTACCGGAGTGGAGGTTCTTGTCAAGACAGCAGCCCTCAACTTTGGGGTCCCTGTGTCTGGTTGATTTTTTCATTTTCCCAAGGTCAACGCCCATGTGTGGAAGTGCCCTATGCTCTGTGGTTCTGTGTTTTACATGGTTTGGGAAAGAGGATACACTTGTGAAGATTGGCTGTTGGCCATTGACATCCCGCCCATCAGCTTAACAAGGCTCCCTTGACTCCGTGGGCTGTCCTGCCTTTCTGGTTTTTAGAGTTTTTTCGCCTGGCCCTTTTGCCCCCGGGGGGGGGGGCCGAGAGATTTCTTTGTAGTGCTGATTTGCTCTCCCAGGTTGCTTGGTTGGCCAAAAAGGGCGTATGCGTTTTTTCCTGAATATATTCAGGAAAAAACGCATACGCCCTTTTTGGCCAACCGCATCATTGTCCACGTTCTGGCGCTTTTCATGTGCTATCGGGGCCATTCCGATGTACCCGTTGACATCCGTTTCCTGCAGTTCTGCCTTGCGTTCAGCGCCTCTTCGTAGCCTGCCCTCAATATATTTTGGGGCGATAGTTATCGTTTAGAACTCTGCAGGTTTGGGAAGTGCAGGGCCCCTGAGCTCCATTTCCCAAGTCGCTTTTTTGTGAGTGGGACGCAACACGGCTGGATGGCTTCACGCCCTATTGTCGATCCGCGGTGGCAGGCTGAACCGCTGGTGAATTCTTCTTCGTGATGGGAAATGAGAGTGACATGTGCCCGACCAAACACCTCCAGCGAGTCTCTCATTGGTTCCCCCTCTTGCAGTTCATCCTGCGGACAAATTGCAGACGGTACGAAAGAGGCATGGAAAGGCGCCGAGTCTCCAAGTGGGGAGATTGTTAGTAAGGGGGCCTGAATGGAGAACACGAGCACCAGGAGAGGAAAACTGAGGTGAGTTTCAGAAAGCTTTCCCGATCCCACGGTGTAGCATCCGCTGGGTTTCCAATGAGTGCTTTCGCTGTCGGAAGATTGCGTTGAAGCTGGAGAGTTGGGAGCCATGGAATTGGGAGCACGCAGGATTCCTTTCAAGGGTCTGCATTTGCTTTCCCAACCTCACCAATCGTCTCAGCCCCAAGAGTGTCCAGCCTTCTGTCTTCTGCCGCTGGGGCTGTAGATGTGGTCAATCCTGGTTGCATGCCAGTCCCTGAACGCATTTTGGAAGAATTTCTCTCTGTTTTGCCCTGCTTGTTTCTTCTTTGTGTTGGAAATGTATCCTCAGAATGGGTCTGAGCTGATTTTCCCTGCTGGTTTTAGGCCGCTTTACACACACTTGATGCACTTACACAGAGATATCAAGACTTAGCTTTTAAGATGCTTACTAGTCGGATAGATACTTGTGCGATGAACAGGGTCTGGTGAGTCCAGTTGATTGAGCAAGGAGTAGGTCGTGTCCATTCCATATTCGGTTTTCGGAAGGGTATCTGTGCTCATTTCAAACTCGAGTTTTATGCGTCACCGCACCTCACCTTTCCCCTGAAGCAGGCATAAGTGTGTTTTCTAAAAGCGTGACTCTGTTCTGTTTGGGGATTCCGTTCATGGGGAGCGATTTTTACATTCCCTCGATAAGTGATATCATAAGTTTCTTTTTTTGTGGGACTTATTTCACTGAGGATGATCGTACCTAAATCCACTCAGGATGCTGCTACCAGCCTCATGACGTGGATTTCATGGCTGAGTGACACTCCATTGGACCTACGTAGCACCACTTGTCCACTTGTCCACTTGTCTTTGTCCACTTGTCCACTCGTCTTTGTCCACTTGGCTCTTTCCTGGGATATGAAACGTGTACCGGAGTGGAGGTTCTTGTCAAGACAGCAGCCCTCAACTTTGGGGTCCCTGTGTCTGGTTGATTTTTTCATTTTCCCAAGGTCAACGCCCATGTGTGGAAGTGCCCTATGCTCTGTGGTTCTGTGTTTTACATGGTTTGGGAAAGAGGATACACTTGTGAAGATTGGCTGTTGGCCATTGACATCCCGCCCATCAGCTTAACAAGGCTCCCTTGACTCCGTGGGCTGTCCTGCCTTTCTGGTTTTTAGACTTTTTTCGCCTGGCCCTTTTGCCCCGGGGGGGGGGGGGCGAGAGATTTCTTTGTAGTGCTGATTTGCTCTCCCAGGTTGCTTGGTTGGCCAAAAAGGGCGTATGCGTTTTTTCCTGAATATATTCAGGAAAAAACGCATACGCCCTTTTTGGCCAACCGCATCATTGTCCACGTTCTGGCGCTTTTCATGTGCTATCGGGGCCATTCCGATGTACCCGTTGACATCCGTTTCCTGCAGTTCTGCCTTGCGTTCAGCGCCTCTTCGTAGCCTGCCCTCAATATATTTTGGGGCGATAGTTATCGTTTAGAACTCTGCAGGTTTGGGAAGTGCAGGGCCCCTGAGCTCCATTTCCCAAGTCGCTTTTTTGTGAGTGGGACGCAACACGGCTGGATGGCTTCACGCCCTATTGTCGATCCGCGGTGGCAGGCTGAACCGCTGGTGAATTCTTCTTCGTGATGGGAAATGAGAGTGACATGTGCCCGACCAAACACCTCCAGCGAGTCTCTCATTGGTTCCCCCTCTTGCAGTTCATCCTGCGGACAAATTGCAGACGGTACGAAAGAGGCATGGAAAGGCGCCGAGTCTCCAAGTGGGGAGATTGTTAGTAAGGGGGCCTGAATGGAGAACACGAGCACCAGGAGAGGAAAACTGAGGTGAGTTTCAGAAAGCTTTCCCGATCCCACGGTGTAGCATCCGCTGGGTTTCCAATGAGTGCTTTCGCTGTCGGAAGATTGCGTTGAACCTGGAGAGTTGGGAGCCATGGAATGGGGAGCACGCAGGATTCCTTTCAAGGGTCTGCATTTGCTTTCCCAACCTCACCAATCGTCTCAGCCCCAAGAGTGTCCAGCCTTCTGTCTTCTGCCGCTGGGGCTGTAGATGTGGTCAATCCTGGTTGCATGCCAGTCCCTGAACGCATTTTGGAAGAATTTCTCTCTGTTTTGCCCTGCTTGTTTCTTCTTTGTGTTGGAAATGTATCCTCAGAATGGGTCTGAGCTGATTTTCCCTGCTGGTTTTAGGCCGCTTTACACACACTTGATGCACTTACACAGAGATATCAAGACTTAGCTTTTAAGATGCTTACTAGTCGGATAGATACTTGTGCGATGAACAGGGTCTGGTGAGTCCAGTTGATTGAGCAAGGAGTAGGTCGTGTCCATTCCATATTCGGTTTTCGGAAGGGTATCTGTGCTCATTTCAAACTCGAGTTTTATGCGTCACCGCACCTCACCTTTCCCCTGAAGCAGGCATAAGTGTGTTTTCTAAAAGCGTGACTCTGTTCTGTTTGGGGATTCAGTGCATGGGGAGCGATTTTTACATTCCCTCGATAAGTGATATCATAAGTTTCTTTTTTTGTGGGACTTATTTCACTGAGGATGATCGTACCTAAATCCACTCAGGATGCTGCTACCAGCCTCATGACGTGGATTTCATGGCTGAGTGACACTCCATTGGACCTACGTAGCACCACTTGTCCACTTGTCCACTTGTCTTTGTCCACTTGTCCACTCGTCTTTGTCCACTTGGCTCTTTCCTGGGATATGAAACGTGTACCGGAGTGGAGGTTCTTGTCAAGACAGCAGCCCTCAACTTTGGGGTCCCTGTGTCTGGTTGATTTTTTCATTTTCCCAAGGTCAACGCCCATGTGTGGAAGTGCCCTATGCTCTGTGGTTCTGTGTTTTACATGGTTTGGGAAAGAGGATACACTTGTGAAGATTGGCTGTTGGCCATTGACATCCCGCCCATCAGCTTAACAAGGCTCCCTTGACTCCGTGGGCTGTCCTGCCTTTCTGGTTTTTAGACTTTTTTCGCCTGGCCCTTTTGCCCCGGGGGGGGGGCCGAGAGATTTCTTTGTAGTGCTGATTTGCTCTCCCAGGTTGCTTGGTTGGCCAAAAAGGGCGTATGCGTTTTTTCCTGAATATATTCAGGAAAAAACGCATACGCCCTTTTTGGCCAACCGCATCATTGTCCACGTTCTGGCGCTTTTCATGTGCTATCGGGGCCATTCCGATGTACCCGTTGACATCCGTTTCCTGCAGTTCTGCCTTGCGTTCAGCGCCTCTTCGTAGCCTGCCCTCAATATATTTTGGGGCGATAGTTATCGTTTAGAACTCTGCAGGTTTGGGAAGTGCAGGGCCCCTGAGCTCCATTTCCCAAGTCGCTTTTTTGTGAGTGGGACGCAACACGGCTGGATGGCTTCACGCCCTATTGTCGATCCGCGGTGGCAGGCTGAACCGCTGGTGAATTCTTCTTCGTGATGGGAAATGAGAGTGACATGTGCCCGACCAAACACCTCCAGCGAGTCTCTCATTGGTTCCCCCTCTTGCAGTTCATCCTGCGGACAAATTGCAGACGGTACGAAAGAGGCATGGAAAGGCGCCGAGTCTCCAAGTGGGGAGATTGTTAGTAAGGGGGCCTGAATGGAGAACACGAGCACCAGGAGAGGAAAACTGAGGTGAGTTTCAGAAAGCTTTCCCGATCCCACGGTGTAGCATCCGCTGGGTTTCCAATGAGTGCTTTCGCTGTCGGAAGATTGCGTTGAACCTGGAGAGTTGGGAGCCATGGAATGGGGAGCACGCAGGATTCCTTTCAAGGGTCTGCATTTGCTTTCCCAACCTCACCAATCGTCTCAGCCCCAAGAGTGTCCAGCCTTCTGTCTTCTGCCGCTGGGGCTGTAGATGTGGTCAATCCTGGTTGCATGCCAGTCCCTGAACGCATTTTGGAAGAATTTCTCTCTGTTTTGCCCTGCTTGTTTCTTCTTTGTGTTGGAAATGTATCCTCAGAATGGGTCTGAGCTGATTTTCCCTGCTGGTTTTAGGCCGCTTTACACACACTTGATGCACTTACACAGAGATATCAAGACTTAGCTTTTAAGATGCTTACTAGTCGGATAGATACTTGTGCGATGAACAGGGTCTGGTGAGTCCAGTTGATTGAGCAAGGAGTAGGTCGTGTCCATTCCATATTCGGTTTTCGGAAGGGTATCTGTGCTCATTTCAAACTCGAGTTTTATGCGTCACCGCACCTCACCTTTCCCCTGAAGCAGGCATAAGTGTGTTTTCTAAAAGCGTGACTCTGTTCTGTTTGGGGATTCCGTTCATGGGGAGCGATTTTTACATTCCCTCGATAAGTGATATCATAAGTTTCTTTTTTTGTGGGACTTATTTCACTGAGGATGATCGTACCTAAATCCACTCAGGATGCTGCTACCAGCCTCATGACGTGGATTTCATGGCTGAGTGACACTCCATTGGACCTACGTAGCACCACTTGTCCACTTGTCCACTTGTCTTTGTCCACTTGTCCACTCGTCTTTGTCCACTTGGCTCTTTCCTGGGATATGAAACGTGTACCGGAGTGGAGGTTCTTGTCAAGACAGCAGCCCTCAACTTTGGGGTCCCTGTGTCTGGTTGATTTTTTCATTTTCCCAAGGTCAACGCCCATGTGTGGAAGTGCCCTATGCTCTGTGGTTCTGTGTTTTCCATGGTTTGGGAAAGAGGATACACTTGTGAAGATTGGCTGTTGGCCATTGACATCCCGCCCATCAGCTTAACAAGGCTCCCTTGACTCCGTGGGCTGTCCTGCCTTTCTGGTTTTTAGACTTTTTTCGCCTGGCCCTTTTGCCCCGGGGGGGGGGGCGAGAGATTTCTTTGTAGTGCTGATTTGCTCTCCCAGGTTGCTTGGTTGGCCAAAAAGGGCGTATGCGTTTTTTCCTGAATATATTCAGGAAAAAACGCATACGCCCTTTTTGGCCAACCGCATCATTGTCCACGTTCTGGCGCTTTTCATGTGCTATCGGGGCCATTCCGATGTACCCGTTGACATCCGTTTCCTGCAGTTCTGCCTTGCGTTCAGCGCCTCTTCGTAGCCTGCCCTCAATATATTTTGGGGCGATAGTTATCGTTTAGAACTCTGCAGGTTTGGGAAGTGCAGGGCCCCTGAGCTCCATTTCCCAAGTCGCTTTTTTGTGAGTGGGACGCAACACGGCTGGATGGCTTCACGCCCTATTGTCGATCCGCGGTGGCAGGCTGAACCGCTGGTGAATTCTTCTTCGTGATGGGAAATGAGAGTGACATGTGCCCGACCAAACACCTCCAGCGAGTCTCTCATTGGTTCCCCCTCTTGCAGTTCATCCTGCGGACAAATTGCAGACGGTACGAAAGAGGCATGGAAAGGCGCCGAGTCTCCAAGTGGGGAGATTGTTAGTAAGGGGGCCTGAATGGAGAACACGAGCACCAGGAGAGGAAAACTGAGGTGAGTTTCAGAAAGCTTTCCCGATCCCACGGTGTAGCATCCGCTGGGTTTCCAATGAGTGCTTTCGCTGTCGGAAGATTGCGTTGAACCTGGAGAGTTGGGAGCCATGGAATGGGGAGCACGCAGGATTCCTTTCAAGGGTCTGCATTTGCTTTCCCAACCTCACCAATCGTCTCAGCCCCAAGAGTGTCCAGCCTTCTGTCTTCTGCCGCTGGGGCTGTAGATGTGGTCAATCCTGGTTGCATGCCAGTCCCTGAACGCATTTTGGAAGAATTTCTCTCTGTTTTGCCCTGCTTGTTTCTTCTTTGTGTTGGAAATGTATCCTCAGAATGGGTCTGAGCTGATTTTCCCTGCTGGTTTTAGGCCGCTTTACACACACTTGATGCACTTACACAGAGATATCAAGACTTAGCTTTTAAGATGCTTACTAGTCGGATAGATACTTGTGCGATGAACAGGGTCTGGTGAGTCCAGTTGATTGAGCAAGGAGTAGGTCGTGTCCATTCCATATTCGGTTTTCGGAAGGGTATCTGTGCTCATTTCAAACTCGAGTTTTATGCGTCACCGCACCTCACCTTTCCCCTGAAGCAGGCATAAGTGTGTTTTCTAAAAGCGTGACTCTGTTCTGTTTGGGGATTCCGTTCATGGGGAGCGATTTTTACATTCCCTCGATAAGTGATATCATAAGTTTCTTTTTTTGTGGGACTTATTTCACTGAGGATGATCGTACCTAAATCCACTCAGGATGCTGCTACCAGCCTCATGACGTGGATTTCATGGCTGAGTGACACTCCATTGGACCTACGTAGCACCACTTGTCCACTTGTCCACTTGTCTTTGTCCACTTGTCCACTCGTCTTTGTCCACTTGGCTCTTTCCTGGGATATGAAACGTGTACCGGAGTGGAGGTTCTTGTCAAGACAGCAGCCCTCAACTTTGGGGTCCCTGTGTCTGGTTGATTTTTTCATTTTCCCAAGGTCAACGCCCATGTGTGGAAGTGCCCTATGCTCTGTGGTTCTGTGTTTTACATGGTTTGGGAAAGAGGATACACTTGTGAAGATTGGCTGTTGGCCATTGACATCCCGCCCATCAGCTTAACAAGGCTCCCTTGACTCCGTGGGCTGTCCTGCCTTTCTGGTTTTTAGACTTTTTTCGCCTGGCCCTTTTGCCCCGGTGGGGGGGGCGAGAGATTTCTTTGTAGTGCTGATTTGCTCTCCCAGGTTGCTTGGTTGGCCAAAAAGGGCGTATGCGTTTTTTCCTGAATATATTCAGGAAAAAACGCATACGCCCTTTTTGGCCAACCGCATCATTGTCCACGTTCTGGCGCTTTTCATGTGCTATCGGGGCCATTCCGATGTACCCGTTGACATCCGTTTCCTGCAGTTCTGCCTTGCGTTCAGCGCCTCTTCGTAGCCTGCGCTCAATATATTTTGGGGCGATAGTTATCGTTTAGAACTCTGCAGGTTTGGGAAGTGCAGGGCCCCTGAGCTCCATTTCCCAAGTCGCTTTTTTGTGAGTGGGACGCAACACGGCTGGATGGCTTCACGCCCTATTGTCGATCCGCGGTGGCAGGCTGAACCGCTGGTGAATTCTTCTTCGTGATGGGAAATGAGAGTGACATGTGCCCGACCAAACACCTCCAGCGAGTCTCTCATTGGTTCCCCCTCTTGCAGTTCATCCTGCGGACAAATTGCAGACGGTACGAAAGAGGCATGGAAAGGCGCCGAGTCTCCAAGTGGGGAGATTGTTAGTAAGGGGGCCTGAATGGAGAACACGAGCACCAGGAGAGGAAAACTGAGGTGAGTTTCAGAAAGCTTTCCCGATCCCACGGTGTAGCATCCGCTGGGTTTCCAATGAGTGCTTTCGCTGTCGGAAGATTGCGTTGAACCTGGAGAGTTGGGAGCCATGGAATGGGGAGCACGCAGGATTCCTTTCAAGGGTCTGCATTTGCTTTCCCAACCTCACCAATCGTCTCAGCCCCAAGAGTGTCCAGCCTTCTGTCTTCTGCCGCTGGGGCTGTAGATGTGGTCAATCCTGGTTGCATGCCAGTCCCTGAACGCATTTTGGAAGAATTTCTCTCTGTTTTGCCCTGCTTGTTTCTTCTTTGTGTTGGAAATGTATCCTCAGAATGGGTCTGAGCTGATTTTCCCTGCTGGTTTTAGGCCGCTTTACACACACTTGATGCACTTACACAGAGATATCAAGACTTAGCTTTTAAGATGCTTACTAGTCGGATAGATACTTGTGCGATGAACAGGGTCTGGTGAGTCCAGTTGATTGAGCAAGGAGTAGGTCGTGTCCATTCCATATTCGGTTTTCGGAAGGGTATCTGTGCTCATTTCAAACTCGAGTTTTATGCGTCACCGCACCTCACCTTTCCCCTGAAGCAGGCATAAGTGTGTTTTCTAAAAGCGTGACTCTGTTCTGTTTGGGGATTCCGTTCATGGGGAGCGATTTTTACATTCCCTCGATAAGTGATATCATAAGTTTCTTTTTTTGTGGGACTTATTTCACTGAGGATGATCGTACCTAAATCCACTCAGGATGCTGCTACCAGCCTCATGACGTGGATTTCATGGCTGAGTGACACTCCATTGGACCTACGTAGCACCACTTGTCCACTTGTCCACTTGTCTTTGTCCACTTGTCCACTCGTCTTTGTCCACTTGGCTCTTTCCTGGGATATGAAACGTGTACCGGAGTGGAGGTTCTTGTCAAGACAGCAGCCCTCAACTTTGGGGTCCCTGTGTCTGGTTGATTTTTTCATTTTCCCAAGGTCAACGCCCATGTGTGGAAGTGCCCTATGCTCTGTGGTTCTGTGTTTTACATGGTTTGGGAAAGAGGATACACTTGTGAAGATTGGCTGTTGGCCATTGACATCCCGCCCATCAGCTTAACAAGGCTCCCTTGACTCCGTGGGCTGTCCTGCCTTTCTGGTTTTTAGACTTTTTTCGCCTGGCCCTTTTGCCCCGGGGGGGGGGGGGGGCGAGAGATTTCTTTGTAGTGCTGATTTGCTCTCCCAGGTTGCTTGGTTGGCCAAAAAGGGCGTATGCGTTTTTTCCTGAATATATTCAGGAAAAAACGCATACGCCCTTTTTGGCCAACCACATCATTGTCCACGTTCTGGCGCTTTTCATGTGCTATCGGGGCCATTCCGATGTACCCGTTGACATCCGTTTCCTGCAGTTCTGCCTTGCGTTCAGCGCCTCTTCGTAGCCTGCGCTCAATATATTTTGGGGCGATAGTTATCGTTTAGAACTCTGCAGGTTTGGGAAGTGCAGGGCCCCTGAGCTCCATTTCCCAAGTCGCTTTTTTGTGAGTGGGACGCAACACGGCTGGATGGCTTCACGCCCTATTGTCGATCCGCGGTGGCAGGCTGAACCGCTGGTGAATTCTTCTTCGTGATGGGAAATGAGAGTGACATGTGCCCGACCAAACACCTCCAGTGAGTCTCTCATTGGTTCCCCCTCTTGCAGTTCATCCTGCGGACAAATTGCAGACGGTACGAAAGAGGCATGGAAAGGCGCCGAGTCTCCAAGTGGGGAGATTGTTAGTAAGGGGGCCTGAATGGAGAACACGAGCACCAGGAGAGGAAAACTGAGGTGAGTTTCAGAAAGCTTTCCCGATCCCACGGTGTAGCATCCGCTGGGTTTCCAATGAGTGCTTTCGCTGTCGGAAGATTGCGTTGAACCTGGAGAGTTGGGAGCCATGGAATGGGGAGCACGCAGGATTCCTTTCAAGGGTCTGCATTTGCTTTCCCAACCTCACCAATCGTCTCAGCCCCAAGAGTGTCCAGCCTTATGTCTTCTGCCGCTGGGGCTGTAGATGTGGTCAATCCTGGTTGCATGCCAGTCCCTGAACGCATTTTGGAAGAATTTCTCTCTGTTTTGCCCTGCTTGTTTCTTCTTTGTGTTGGAAATGTATCCTCAGAATGGGTCTGAGCTGATTTTCCCTGCTGGTTTTAGGCCGCTTTACACACACTTGATGCACTTACACAGAGATATCAAGACTTAGCTTTTAAGATGCTTACTAGTCGGATAGATACTTGTGCGATGAACAGGGTCTGGTGAGTCCAGTTGATTGAGCAAGGAGTAGGTCGTGTCCATTCCATATTCGGTTTTCGGAAGGGTATCTGTGCTCATTTCAAACTCGAGTTTTATGCGTCACCGCACCTCACCTTTCCCCTGAAGCAGGCATAAGTGTGTTTTCTAAAAGCGTGACTCTGTTCTGTTTGGGGATTCCGTTCATGGGGAGCGATTTTTACATTCCCTCGATAAGTGATATCATAAGTTTCTTTTTTTGTGGGACTTATTTCACTGAGGATGATCGTACCTAAATCCACTCAGGATGCTGCTACCAGCCTCATGACGTGGATTTCATGGCTGAGTGACACTCCATTGGACCTACGTAGCACCACTTGTCCACTTGTCCACTTGTCTTTGTCCACTTGTCCACTCGTCTTTGTCCACTTGGCTCTTTCCTGGGATATGAAACGTGTACCGGAGTGGAGGTTCTTGTCAAGACAGCAGCCCTCAACTTTGGGGTCCCTGTGTCTGGTTGATTTTTTCATTTTCCCAAGGTCAACGCCCATGTGTGGAAGTGCCCTATGCTCTGTGGTTCTGTGTTTTACATGGTTTGGGAAAGAGGATACACTTGTGAAGATTGGCTGTTGGCCATTGACATCCCGCCCATCAGCTTAACAAGGCTCCCTTGACTCCGTGGGCTGTCCTGCCTTTCTGGTTTTTAGACTTTTTTCGCCTGGCCCTTTTGCCCCGGGGGGCGGGGCGAGAGATTTCTTTGTAGTGCTGATTTGCTCTCCCAGGTTGCTTGGTTGGCCAAAAAGGGCGTATGCGTTTTTTCCTGAATATATTCAGGAAAAAACGCATACGCCCTTTTTGGCCAACCACATCATTGTCCTCGTTCTGGCGCTTTTCATGTGCTATCGGGGCCATTCCGATGTACCCGTTGACATCCGTTTCCTGCAGTTCTGCCTTGCGTTCAGCGCCTCTTCGTAGCCTGCGCTCAATATATTTTGGGGCGATAGTTATCGTTTAGAACTCTGCAGGTTTGGGAAGTGCAGGGCCCCTGAGCTCCATTTCCCAAGTCGCTTTTTTGTGAGTGGGACGCAACACGGCTGGATGGCTTCACGCCCTATTGTCGATCCGCGGTGGCAGGCTGAACCGCTGGTGAATTCTTCTTCGTGATGGGAAATGAGAGTGACATGTGCCCGACCAAACACCTCCAGCGAGTCTCTCATTGGTTCCCCCTCTTGCAGTTCATCCTGCGGACAAATTGCAGACGGTACGAAAGAGGCATGGAAAGGCGCCGAGTCTCCAAGTGGGGAGATTGTTAGTAAGGGGGCCTGAATGGAGAACACGAGCACCAGGAGAGGAAAACTGAGGTGAGTTTCAGAAAGCTTTCCCGATCCCACGGTGTAGCATCCGCTGGGTTTCCAATGAGTGCTTTCGCTGTCGGAAGATTGCGTTGAACCTGGAGAGTTGGGAGCCATGGAATGGGGAGCACGCAGGATTCCTTTCAAGGGTCTGCATTTGCTTTCCCAACCTCACCAATCGTCTCAGCCCCAAGAGTGTCCAGCCTTATGTCTTCTGCCGCTGGGGCTGTAGATGTGGTCAATCCTGGTTGCATGCCAGTCCCTGAACGCATTTTGGAAGAATTTCTCTCTGTTTTGCCCTGCTTGTTTCTTCTTTGTGTTGGAAATGTATCCTCAGAATGGGTCTGAGCTGATTTTCCCTGCTGGTTTTAGGCCGCTTTACACACACTTGATGCACTTACACAGAGATATCAAGACTTAGCTTTTAAGATGCTTACTAGTCGGATAGATACTTGTGCGATGAACAGGGTCTGGTGAGTCCAGTTGATTGAGCAAGGAGTAGGTCGTGTCCATTCCATATTCGGTTTTCGGAAGGGTATCTGTGCTCATTTCAAACTCGAGTTTTATGCGTCACCGCACCTCACCTTTCCCCTGAAGCAGGCATAAGTGTGTTTTCTAAAAGCGTGACTCTGTTCTGTTTGGGGATTCCGTTCATGGGAAGCGATTTTTACATTCCCTCGATAAGTGATATCATAAGTTTCTTTTTTTGTGGGACTTATTTCACTGAGGATGATCGTACCTAAATCCACTCAGGATGCTGCTACCAGCCTCATGACGTGGATTTCATGGCTGAGTGACACTCCATTGGACCTACGTAGCACCACTTGTCCACTTGTCCACTTGTCTTTGTCCACTTGTCCACTCGTCTTTGTCCACTTGGCTCTTTCCTGGGATATGAAACGTGTACCGGAGTGGAGGTTCTTGTCAAGACAGCAGCCCTCAACTTTGGGGTCCCTGTGTCTGGTTGATTTTTTCATTTTCCCAAGGTCAACGCCCATGTGTGGAAGTGCCCTATGCTCTGTGGTTCTGTGTTTTCCATGGTTTGGAAAAGAGGATACACTTGTGAAGATTGGCTGTTGGCCATTGACATCCCGCCCATCAGCTTAACAAGGCTCCCTTGACTCCGTGGGCTGTCCTGCCTTTCTGGTTTTTAGACTTTTTTCGCCTGGCCCTTTTGCCCCGGGGGGGGGGCCGAGAGATTTCTTTGTAGTGCTGATTTGCTCTCCCAGGTTGCTTGGTTGGCCAAAAAGGGCGTATGCGTTTTTTCCTGAATATATTCAGGAAAAAACGCATACGCCCTTTTTGGCCAACCGCATCATTGTCCACGTTCTGGCGCTTTTCATGTGCTATCGGGGCCATTCCGATGTACCCGTTGACATCCGTTTCCTGCAGTTCTGCCTTGCGTTCAGCGCCTCTTCGTAGCCTGCCCTCAATATATTTTGGGGCGATAGTTATCGTTTAGAACTCTGCAGGTTTGGGAAGTGCAGGGCCCCTGAGCTCCATTTCCCAAGTCGCTTTTTTGTGAGTGGGACGCAACACGGCTGGATGGCTTCACGCCCTATTGTCGATCCGCGGTGGCAGGCTGAACCGCTGGTGAATTCTTCTTCGTGATGGGAAATGAGAGTGACATGTGCCCGACCAAACACCTCCAGCGAGTCTCTCATTGGTTCCCCCTCTTGCAGTTCATCCTGCGGACAAATTGCAGACGGTACGAAAGAGGCATGGAAAGGCGCCGAGTCTCCAAGTGGGGAGATTGTTAGTAAGGGGGCCTGAATGGAGAACACGAGCACCAGGAGAGGAAAACTGAGGTGAGTTTCAGAAAGCTTTCCCGATCCCACGGTGTAGCATCCGCTGGGTTTCCAATGAGTGCTTTCGCTGTCGGAAGATTGCGTTGAACCTGGAGAGTTGGGAGCCATGGAATGGGGAGCACGCAGGATTCCTTTCAAGGGTCTGCATTTGCTTTCCCAACCTCACCAATCGTCTCAGCCCCAAGAGTGTCCAGCCTTATGTCTTCTGCCGCTGGGGCTGTAGATGTGGTCAATCCTGGTTGCATGCCAGTCCCTGAACGCATTTTGGAAGAATTTCTCTCTGTTTTGCCCTGCTTGTTTCTTCTTTGTGTTGGAAATGTATCCTCAGAATGGGTCTGAGCTGATTTTCCCTGCTGGTTTTAGGCCGCTTTACACACACTTGATGCACTTACACAGAGATATCAAGACTTAGCTTTTAAGATGCTTACTAGTCGGATAGATACTTGTGCGATGAACAGGGTCTGGTGAGTCCAGTTGATTGAGCAAGGAGTAGGTCGTGTCCATTCCATATTCGGTTTTCGGAAGGGTATCTGTGCTCATTTCAAACTCGAGTTTTATGCGTCACCGCACCTCACCTTTCCCCTGAAGCAGGCATAAGTGTGTTTTCTAAAAGCGTGACTCTGTTCTGTTTGGGGATTCCGTTCATGGGAAGCGATTTTTACATTCCCTCGATAAGTGATATCATAAGTTTCTTTTTTTGTGGGACTTATTTCACTGAGGATGATCGTACCTAAATCCACTCAGGATGCTGCTACCAGCCTCATGACGTGGATTTCATGGCTGAGTGACACTCCATTGGACCTACGTAGCACCACTTGTCCACTTGTCCACTTGTCTTTGTCCACTTGTCCACTCGTCTTTGTCCACTTGGCTCTTTCCTGGGATATGAAACGTGTACCGGAGTGGAGGTTCTTGTCAAGACAGCAGCCCTCAACTTTGGGGTCCCTGTGTCTGGTTGATTTTTTCATTTTCCCAAGGTCAACGCCCATGTGTGGAAGTGCCCTATGCTCTGTGGTTCTGTGTTTTCCATGGTTTGGAAAAGAGGATACACTTGTGAAGATTGGCTGTTGGCCATTGACATCCCGCCCATCAGCTTAACAAGGCTCCCTTGACTCCGTGGGCTGTCCTGCCTTTCTGGTTTTTAGACTTTTTTCGCCTGGCCCTTTTGCCCCGGGGGGGGGGGGGGCGAGAGATTTCTTTGTAGTGCTGATTTGCTCTCCCAGGTTGCTTGGTTGGCCAAAAAGGGCGTATGCGTTTTTTCCTGAATATATTCAGGAAAAAACGCGTACGCCCTTTTTGGCCAACCGCATCATTGTCCACGTTCTGGCGCTTTTCATGTGCTATCGGGGCCATTCCGATGTACCCGTTGACATCCGTTTCCTGCAGTTCTGCCTTGCGTTCAGCGCCTCTTCGTAGCCTGCCCTCAATATATTTTGGGGCGATAGTTATCGTTTAGAACTCTGCAGGTTTGGGAAGTGCAGGGCCCCTGAGCTCCATTTCCCAAGTCGCTTTTTTGTGAGTGGGACGCAACACGGCTGGATGGCTTCACGCCCTATTGTCGATCCGCGGTGGCAGGCTGAACCGCTGGTGAATTCTTCTTCGTGATGGGAAATGAGAGTGACATGTGCCCGACCAAACACCTCCAGCGAGTCTCTCATTGGTTCCCCCTCTTGCAGTTCATCCTGCGGACAAATTGCAGACGGTACGAAAGAGGCATGGAAAGGCGCCGAGTCTCCAAGTGGGGAGATTGTTAGTAAGGGGGCCTGAATGGAGAACACGAGCACCAGGAGAGGAAAACTGAGGTGAGTTTCAGAAAGCTTTCCCGATCCCACGGTGTAGCATCCGCTGGGTTTCCAATGAGTGCTTTCGCTGTCGGAAGATTGCGTTGAACCTGGAGAGTTGGGAGCCATGGAATGGGGAGCACGCAGGATTCCTTTCAAGGGTCTGCATTTGCTTTCCCAACCTCACCAATCGTCTCAGCCCCAAGAGTGTCCAGCCTTCTGTCTTCTGCCGCTGGGGCTGTAGATGTGGTCAATCCTGGTTGCATGCCAGTCCCTGAACGCCTTTTGGAAGAATTTCTCTCTGTTTTGCCCTGCTTGTTTCTTCTTTGTGTTGGAAATGTATCCTCAGAATGGGTCTGAGCTGATTTTCCCTGCTGGTTTTAGGCCGCTTTACACACACTTGATGCACTTACACAGAGATATCAAGACTTAGCTTTTAAGATGCTTACTAGTCGGATAGATACTTGTGCGATGAACAGGGTCTGGTGAGTCCAGTTGATTGAGCAAGGAGTAGGTCGTGTCCATTCCATATTCGGTTTTCGGAAGGGTATCTGTGCTCATTTCAAACTCGAGTTTTATGCGTCACCGCACCTCACCTTTCCCCTGAAGCAGGCATAAGTGTGTTTTCTAAAAGCGTGACTCTGTTCTGTTTGGGGATTCCGTTCATGGGGAGCGATTTTTACATTCCCTCGATAAGTGATATCATAAGTTTCTTTTTTTGTGGGACTTATTTCACTGAGGATGATCGTACCTAAATCCACTCAGGATGCTGCTACCAGCCTCATGACGTGGATTTCATGGCTGAGTGACACTCCATTGGACCTACGTAGCACCACTTGTCCACTTGTCCACTTGTCTTTGTCCACTTGTCCACTCGTCTTTGTCCACTTGGCTCTTTCCTGGGATATGAAACGTGTACCGGAGTGGAGGTTCTTGTCAAGACAGCAGCCCTCAACTTTGGGGTCCCTGTGTCTGGTTGATTTTTTCATTTTCCCAAGGTCAACGCCCATGTGTGGAAGTGCCCTATGCTCTGTGGTTCTGTGTTTTACATGGTTTGGGAAAGAGGATACACTTGTGAAGATTGGCTGTTGGCCATTGACATCCCGCCCATCAGCTTAACAAGGCTCCCTTGACTCCGTGGGCTGTCCTGCCTTTCTGGTTTTTAGACTTTTTTCGCCTGGCCCTTTTGCCCCGGGGGGCGGGGCGAGAGATTTCTTTGTAGTGCTGATTTGCTCTCCCAGGTTGCTTGGTTGGCCAAAAAGGGCGTATGCGTTTTTTCCTGAATATATTCAGGAAAAAACGCATACGCCCTTTTTGGCCAACCACATCATTGTCCTCGTTCTGGCGCTTTTCATGTGCTATCGGGGCCATTCCGATGTACCCGTTGACATCCGTTTCCTGCAGTTCTGCCTTGCGTTCAGCGCCTCTTCGTAGCCTGCGCTCAATATATTTTGGGGCGATAGTTATCGTTTAGAACTCTGCAGGTTTGGGAAGTGCAGGGCCCCTGAGCTCCATTTCCCAAGTCGCTTTTTTGTGAGTGGGACGCAACACGGCTGGATGGCTTCACGCCCTATTGTCGATCCGCGGTGGCAGGCTGAACCGCTGGTGAATTCTTCTTCGTGATGGGAAATGAGAGTGACATGTGCCCGACCAAACACCTCCAGCGAGTCTCTCATTGGTTCCCCCTCTTGCAGTTCATCCTGCGGACAAATTGCAGACGGTACGAAAGAGGCATGGAAAGGCGCCGAGTCTCCAAGTGGGGAGATTGTTAGTAAGGGGGCCTGAATGGAGAACACGAGCACCAGGAGAGGAAAACTGAGGTGAGTTTCAGAAAGCTTTCCCGATCCCACGGTGTAGCATCCGCTGGGTTTCCAATGAGTGCTTTCGCTGTCGGAAGATTGCGTTGAACCTGGAGAGTTGGGAGCCATGGAATGGGGAGCACGCAGGATTCCTTTCAAGGGTCTGCATTTGCTTTCCCAACCTCACCAATCGTCTCAGCCCCAAGAGTGTCCAGCCTTATGTCTTCTGCCGCTGGGGCTGTAGATGTGGTCAATCCTGGTTGCATGCCAGTCCCTGAACGCATTTTGGAAGAATTTCTCTCTGTTTTGCCCTGCTTGTTTCTTCTTTGTGTTGGAAATGTATCCTCAGAATGGGTCTGAGCTGATTTTCCCTGCTGGTTTTAGGCCGCTTTACACACACTTGATGCACTTACACAGAGATATCAAGACTTAGCTTTTAAGATGCTTACTAGTCGGATAGATACTTGTGCGATGAACAGGGTCTGGTGAGTCCAGTTGATTGAGCAAGGAGTAGGTCGTGTCCATTCCATATTCGGTTTTCGGAAGGGTATCTGTGCTCATTTCAAACTCGAGTTTTATGCGTCACCGCACCTCACCTTTCCCCTGAAGCAGGCATAAGTGTGTTTTCTAAAAGCGTGACTCTGTTCTGTTTGGGGATTCCGTTCATGGGAAGCGATTTTTACATTCCCTCGATAAGTGATATCATAAGTTTCTTTTTTTGTGGGACTTATTTCACTGAGGATGATCGTACCTAAATCCACTCAGGATGCTGCTACCAGCCTCATGACGTGGATTTCATGGCTGAGTGACACTCCATTGGACCTACGTAGCACCACTTGTCCACTTGTCCACTTGTCTTTGTCCACTTGTCCACTCGTCTTTGTCCACTTGGCTCTTTCCTGGGATATGAAACGTGTACCGGAGTGGAGGTTCTTGTCAAGACAGCAGCCCTCAACTTTGGGGTCCCTGTGTCTGGTTGATTTTTTCATTTTCCCAAGGTCAACGCCCATGTGTGGAAGTGCCCTATGCTCTGTGGTTCTGTGTTTTCCATGGTTTGGAAAAGAGGATACACTTGTGAAGATTGGCTGTTGGCCATTGACATCCCGCCCATCAGCTTAACAAGGCTCCCTTGACTCCGTGGGCTGTCCTGCCTTTCTGGTTTTTAGACTTTTTTCGCCTGGCCCTTTTGCCCCGGGGGGGGGGCCGAGAGATTTCTTTGTAGTGCTGATTTGCTCTCCCAGGTTGCTTGGTTGGCCAAAAAGGGCGTATGCGTTTTTTCCTGAATATATTCAGGAAAAAACGCATACGCCCTTTTTGGCCAACCGCATCATTGTCCACGTTCTGGCGCTTTTCATGTGCTATCGGGGCCATTCCGATGTACCCGTTGACATCCGTTTCCTGCAGTTCTGCCTTGCGTTCAGCGCCTCTTCGTAGCCTGCCCTCAATATATTTTGGGGCGATAGTTATCGTTTAGAACTCTGCAGGTTTGGGAAGTGCAGGGCCCCTGAGCTCCATTTCCCAAGTCGCTTTTTTGTGAGTGGGACGCAACACGGCTGGATGGCTTCACGCCCTATTGTCGATCCGCGGTGGCAGGCTGAACCGCTGGTGAATTCTTCTTCGTGATGGGAAATGAGAGTGACATGTGCCCGACCAAACACCTCCAGCGAGTCTCTCATTGGTTCCCCCTCTTGCAGTTCATCCTGCGGACAAATTGCAGACGGTACGAAAGAGGCATGGAAAGGCGCCGAGTCTCCAAGTGGGGAGATTGTTAGTAAGGGGGCCTGAATGGAGAACACGAGCACCAGGAGAGGAAAACTGAGGTGAGTTTCAGAAAGCTTTCCCGATCCCACGGTGTAGCATCCGCTGGGTTTCCAATGAGTGCTTTCGCTGTCGGAAGATTGCGTTGAACCTGGAGAGTTGGGAGCCATGGAATGGGGAGCACGCAGGATTCCTTTCAAGGGTCTGCATTTGCTTTCCCAACCTCACCAATCGTCTCAGCCCCAAGAGTGTCCAGCCTTATGTCTTCTGCCGCTGGGGCTGTAGATGTGGTCAATCCTGGTTGCATGCCAGTCCCTGAACGCATTTTGGAAGAATTTCTCTCTGTTTTGCCCTGCTTGTTTCTTCTTTGTGTTGGAAATGTATCCTCAGAATGGGTCTGAGCTGATTTTCCCTGCTGGTTTTAGGCCGCTTTACACACACTTGATGCACTTACACAGAGATATCAAGACTTAGCTTTTAAGATGCTTACTAGTCGGATAGATACTTGTGCGATGAACAGGGTCTGGTGAGTCCAGTTGATTGAGCAAGGAGTAGGTCGTGTCCATTCCATATTCGGTTTTCGGAAGGGTATCTGTGCTCATTTCAAACTCGAGTTTTATGCGTCACCGCACCTCACCTTTCCCCTGAAGCAGGCATAAGTGTGTTTTCTAAAAGCGTGACTCTGTTCTGTTTGGGGATTCCGTTCATGGGAAGCGATTTTTACATTCCCTCGATAAGTGATATCATAAGTTTCTTTTTTTGTGGGACTTATTTCACTGAGGATGATCGTACCTAAATCCACTCAGGATGCTGCTACCAGCCTCATGACGTGGATTTCATGGCTGAGTGACACTCCATTGGACCTACGTAGCACCACTTGTCCACTTGTCCACTTGTCTTTGTCCACTTGTCCACTCGTCTTTGTCCACTTGGCTCTTTCCTGGGATATGAAACGTGTACCGGAGTGGAGGTTCTTGTCAAGACAGCAGCCCTCAACTTTGGGGTCCCTGTGTCTGGTTGATTTTTTCATTTTCCCAAGGTCAACGCCCATGTGTGGAAGTGCCCTATGCTCTGTGGTTCTGTGTTTTCCATGGTTTGGAAAAGAGGATACACTTGTGAAGATTGGCTGTTGGCCATTGACATCCCGCCCATCAGCTTAACAAGGCTCCCTTGACTCCGTGGGCTGTCCTGCCTTTCTGGTTTTTAGACTTTTTTCGCCTGGCCCTTTTGCCCCGGGGGGGGGGGGCCGAGAGATTTCTTTGTAGTGCTGATTTGCTCTCCCAGGTTGCTTGGTTGGCCAAAAAGGGCGTATGCGTTTTTTCCTGAATATATTCAGGAAAAAACGCGTACGCCCTTTTTGGCCAACCGCATCATTGTCCACGTTCTGGCGCTTTTCATGTGCTATCGGGGCCATTCCGATGTACCCGTTGACATCCGTTTCCTGCAGTTCTGCCTTGCGTTCAGCGCCTCTTCGTAGCCTGCCCTCAATATATTTTGGGGCGATAGTTATCGTTTAGAACTCTGCAGGTTTGGGAAGTGCAGGGCCCCTGAGCTCCATTTCCCAAGTCGCTTTTTTGTGAGTGGGACGCAACACGGCTGGATGGCTTCACGCCCTATTGTCGATCCGCGGTGGCAGGCTGAACCGCTGGTGAATTCTTCTTCGTGATGGGAAATGAGAGTGACATGTGCCCGACCAAACACCTCCAGCGAGTCTCTCATTGGTTCCCCCTCTTGCAGTTCATCCTGCGGACAAATTGCAGACGGTACGAAAGAGGCATGGAAAGGCGCCGAGTCTCCAAGTGGGGAGATTGTTAGTAAGGGGGCCTGAATGGAGAACACGAGCACCAGGAGAGGAAAACTGAGGTGAGTTTCAGAAAGCTTTCCCGATCCCACGGTGTAGCATCCGCTGGGTTTCCAATGAGTGCTTTCGCTGTCGGAAGATTGCGTTGAACCTGGAGAGTTGGGAGCCATGGAATGGGGAGCACGCAGGATTCCTTTCAAGGGTCTGCATTTGCTTTCCCAACCTCACCAATCGTCTCAGCCCCAAGAGTGTCCAGCCTTCTGTCTTCTGCCGCTGGGGCTGTAGATGTGGTCAATCCTGGTTGCATGCCAGTCCCTGAACGCCTTTTGGAAGAATTTCTCTCTGTTTTGCCCTGCTTGTTTCTTCTTTGTGTTGGAAATGTATCCTCAGAATGGGTCTGAGCTGATTTTCCCTGCTGGTTTTAGGCCGCTTTACACACACTTGATGCACTTACACAGAGATATCAAGACTTAGCTTTTAAGATGCTTACTAGTCGGATAGATACTTGTGCGATGAACAGGGTCTGGTGAGTCCAGTTGATTGAGCAAGGAGTAGGTCGTGTCCATTCCATATTCGGTTTTCGGAAGGGTATCTGTGCTCATTTCAAACTCGAGTTTTATGCGTCACCGCACCTCACCTTTCCCCTGAAGCAGGCATAAGTGTGTTTTCTAAAAGCGTGACTCTGTTCTGTTTGGGGATTCCGTTCATGGGGAGCGATTTTTACATTCCCTCGATAAGTGATATCATAAGTTTCTTTTTTTGTGGGACTTATTTCACTGAGGATGATCGTACCTAAATCCACTCAGGATGCTGCTACCAGCCTCATGACGTGGATTTCATGGCTGAGTGACACTCCATTGGACCTACGTAGCACCACTTGTCCACTTGTCCACTTGTCTTTGTCCACTTGTCCACTCGTCTTTGTCCACTTGGCTCTTTCCTGGGATATGAAACGTGTACCGGAGTGGAGGTTCTTGTCAAGACAGCAGCCCTCAACTTTGGGGTCCCTGTGTCTGGTTGATTTTTTCATTTTCCCAAGGTCAACGCCCATGTGTGGAAGTGCCCTATGCTCTGTGGTTCTGTGTTTTACATGGTTTGGGAAAGAGGATACACTTGTGAAGATTGGCTGTTGGCCATTGACATCCCGCCCATCAGCTTAACAAGGCTCCCTTGACTCCGTGGGCTGTCCTGCCTTTCTGGTTTTTAGACTTTTTTCGCCTGGCCCTTTTGCCCCGGGGGGGGGGGCGAGAGATTTCTTTGTAGTGCTGATTTGCTCTCCCAGGTTGCTTGGTTGGCCAAAAAGGGCGTATGCGTTTTTTCCTGAATATATTCAGGAAAAAACGCATACGCCCTTTTTGGCCAACCACATCATTGTCCACGTTCTGGCGCTTTTCATGTGCTATCGGGGCCATTCCGATGTACCCGTTGACATCCGTTTCCTGCAGTTCTGCCTTGCGTTCAGCGCCTCTTCGTAGCCTGCGCTCAATATATTTTGGGGCGATAGTTATCGTTTAGAACTCTGCAGGTTTGGGAAGTGCAGGGCCCCTGAGCTCCATTTCCCAAGTCGCTTTTTTGTGAGTGGGACGCAACACGGCTGGATGGCTTCACGCCCTATTGTCGATCCGCGGTGGCAGGCTGAACCGCTGGTGAATTCTTCTTCGTGATGGGAAATGAGAGTGACATGTGCCCGACCAAACACCTCCAGCGAGTCTCTCATTGGTTCCCCCTCTTGCAGTTCATCCTGCGGACAAATTGCAGACGGTACGAAAGAGGCATGGAAAGGCGCCGAGTCTCCAAGTGGGGAGATTGTTAGTAAGGGGGCCTGAATGGAGAACACGAGCACCAGGAGAGGAAAACTGAGGTGAGTTTCAGAAAGCTTTCCCGATCCCACGGTGTAGCATCCGCTGGGTTTCCAATGAGTGCTTTCGCTGTCGGAAGATTGCGTTGAACCTGGAGAGTTGGGAGCCATGGAATGGGGAGCACGCAGGATTCCTTTCAAGGGTCTGCATTTGCTTTCCCAACCTCACCAATCGTCTCAGCCCCAAGAGTGTCCAGCCTTCTGTCTTCTGCCGCTGGGGCTGTAGATGTGGTCAATCCTGGTTGCATGCCAGTCCCTGAACGCATTTTGGAAGAATTTCTCTCTGTTTTGCCCTGCTTGTTTCTTCTTTGTGTTGGAAATGTATCCTCAGAATGGGTCTGAGCTGATTTTCCCTGCTGGTTTTAGGCCGCTTTACACACACTTGATGCACTTACACAGAGATATCAAGACTTAGCTTTTAAGATGCTTACTAGTCGGATAGATACTTGTGCGATGAACAGGGTCTGGTGAGTCCAGTTGATTGAGCAAGGAGTAGGTCGTGTCCATTCCATATTCGGTTTTCGGAAGGGTATCTGTGCTCATTTCAAACTCGAGTTTTATGCGTCACCGCACCTCACCTTTCCCCTGAAGCAGGCATAAGTGTGTTTTCTAAAAGCGTGACTCTGTTCTGTTTGGGGATTCCGTTCATGGGGAGCGATTTTTACATTCCCTCGATAAGTGATATCATAAGTTTCTTTTTTTGTGGGACTTATTTCACTGAGGATGATCGTACCTAAATCCACTCAGGATGCTGCTACCAGCCTCATGACGTGGATTTCATGGCTGAGTGACACTCCATTGGACCTACGTAGCACCACTTGTCCACTTGTCTTTGTCCACTTGTCCACTCGTCTTTGTCCACTTGGCTCTTTCCTGGGATATGAAACGTGTACCGGAGTGGAGGTTCTTGTCAAGACAGCAGCCCTCAACTTTGGGGTCCCTGTGTCTGGTTGATTTTTTCATTTTCCCAAGGTCAACGCCCATGTGTGGAAGTGCCCTATGCTCTGTGGTTCTGTGTTTTACATGGTTTGGGAAAGAGGATACACTTGTGAAGATTGGCTGTTGGCCATTGACATCCCGCCCATCAGCTTAACAAGGCTCCCTTGACTCCGTGGGCTGTCCTGCCTTTCTGGTTTTTAGACTTTTTTCGCCTGGCCCTTTTGCCCCGGGGGGCGGGGCGAGAGATTTCTTTGTAGTGCTGATTTGCTCTCCCAGGTTGCTTGGTTGGCCAAAAAGGGCGTATGCGTTTTTTCCTGAATATATTCAGGAAAAAACGCATACGCCCTTTTTGGCCAACCACATCATTGTCCTCGTTCTGGCGCTTTTCATGTGCTATCGGGGCCATTCCGATGTACCCGTTGACATCCGTTTCCTGCAGTTCTGCCTTGCGTTCAGCGCCTCTTCGTAGCCTGCGCTCAATATATTTTGGGGCGATAGTTATCGTTTAGAACTCTGCAGGTTTGGGAAGTGCAGGGCCCCTGAGCTCCATTTCCGAAGTCGCTTTTTTGTGAGTGGGACGCAACACGGCTGGATGGCTTCACGCCCTATTGTCGATCCGCGGTGGCAGGCTGAACCGCTGGTGAATTCTTCTTCGTGATGGGAAATGAGAGTGACATGTGCCCGACCAAACACCTCCAGCGAGTCTCTCATTGGTTCCCCCTCTTGCAGTTCATCCTGCGGACAAATTGCAGACGGTACGAAAGAGGCATGGAAAGGCGCCGAGTCTCCAAGTGGGGAGATTGTTAGTAAGGGGGCCTGAATGGAGAACACGAGCACCAGGAGAGGAAAACTGAGGTGAGTTTCAGAAAGCTTTCCCGATCCCACGGTGTAGCATCCGCTGGGTTTCCAATGAGTGCTTTCGCTGTCGGAAGATTGCGTTGAACCTGGAGAGTTGGGAGCCATGGAATGGGGAGCACGCAGGATTCCTTTCAAGGGTCTGCATTTGCTTTCCCAACCTCACCAATCGTCTCAGCCCCAAGAGTGTCCAGCCTTATGTCTTCTGCCGCTGGGGCTGTAGATGTGGTCAATCCTGGTTGCATGCCAGTCCCTGAACGCATTTTGGAAGAATTTCTCTCTGTTTTGCCCTGCTTGTTTCTTCTTTGTGTTGGAAATGTATCCTCAGAATGGGTCTGAGCTGATTTTCCCTGCTGGTTTTAGGCCGCTTTACACACACTTGATGCACTTACACAGAGATATCAAGACTTAGCTTTTAAGATGCTTACTAGTCGGATAGATACTTGTGCGATGAACAGGGTCTGGTGAGTCCAGTTGATTGAGCAAGGAGTAGGTCGTGTCCATTCCATATTCGGTTTTCGGAAGGGTATCTGTGCTCATTTCAAACTCGAGTTTTATGCGTCACCGCACCTCACCTTTCCCCTGAAGCAGGCATAAGTGTGTTTTCTAAAAGCGTGACTCTGTTCTGTTTGGGGATTCCGTTCATGGGAAGCGATTTTTACATTCCCTCGATAAGTGATATCATAAGTTTCTTTTTTTGTGGGACTTATTTCACTGAGGATGATCGTACCTAAATCCACTCAGGATGCTGCTACCAGCCTCATGACGTGGATTTCATGGCTGAGTGACACTCCATTGGACCTACGTAGCACCACTTGTCCACTTGTCCACTTGTCTTTGTCCACTTGTCCACTCGTCTTTGTCCACTTGGCTCTTTCCTGGGATATGAAACGTGTACCGGAGTGGAGGTTCTTGTCAAGACAGCAGCCCTCAACTTTGGGGTCCCTGTGTCTGGTTGATTTTTTCATTTTCCCAAGGTCAACGCCCATGTGTGGAAGTGCCCTATGCTCTGTGGTTCTGTGTTTTACATGGTTTGGGAAAGAGGATACACTTGTGAAGATTGGCTGTTGGCCATTGACATCCCGCCCATCAGCTTAACAAGGCTCCCTTGACTCCGTGGGCTGTCCTGCCTTTCTGGTTTTTAGACTTTTTTCGCCTGGCCCTTTTGCCCCGGGGGGGGGGGGCCGAGAGATTTCTTTGTAGTGCTGATTTGCTCTCCCAGGTTGCTTGGTTGGCCAAAAAGGGCGTATGCGTTTTTTCCTGAATATATTCAGGAAAAAACGCGTACGCCCTTTTTGGCCAACCGCATCATTGTCCACGTTCTGGCGCTTTTCATGTGCTATCGGGGCCATTCCGATGTACCCGTTGACATCCGTTTCCTGCAGTTCTGCCTTGCGTTCAGCGCCTCTTCGTAGCCTGCCCTCAATATATTTTGGGGCGATAGTTATCGTTTAGAACTCTGCAGGTTTGGGAAGTGCAGGGCCCCTGAGCTCCATTTCCCAAGTCGCTTTTTTGTGAGTGGGACGCAACACGGCTGGATGGCTTCACGCCCTATTGTCGATCCGCGGTGGCAGGCTGAACCGCTGGTGAATTCTTCTTCGTGATGGGAAATGAGAGTGACATGTGCCCGACCAAACACCTCCAGCGAGTCTCTCATTGGTTCCCCCTCTTGCAGTTCATCCTGCGGACAAATTGCAGACGGTACGAAAGAGGCATGGAAAGGCGCCGAGTCTCCAAGTGGGGAGATTGTTAGTAAGGGGGCCTGAATGGAGAACACGAGCACCAGGAGAGGAAAACTGAGGTGAGTTTCAGAAAGCTTTCCCGATCCCACGGTGTAGCATCCGCTGGGTTTCCAATGAGTGCTTTCGCTGTCGGAAGATTGCGTTGAACCTGGAGAGTTGGGAGCCATGGAATGGGGAGCACGCAGGATTCCTTTCAAGGGTCTGCATTTGCTTTCCCAACCTCACCAATCGTCTCAGCCCCAAGAGTGTCCAGCCTTATGTCTTCTGCCGCTGGGGCTGTAGATGTGGTCAATCCTGGTTGCATGCCAGTCCCTGAACGCATTTTGGAAGAATTTCTCTCTGTTTTGCCCTGCTTGTTTCTTCTTTGTGTTGGAAATGTATCCTCAGAATGGGTCTGAGCTGATTTTCCCTGCTGGTTTTAGGCCGCTTTACACACACTTGATGCACTTACACAGAGATATCAAGACTTAGCTTTTAAGATGCTTACTAGTCGGATAGATACTTGTGCGATGAACAGGGTCTGGTGAGTCCAGTTGATTGAGCAAGGAGTAGGTCGTGTCCATTCCATATTCGGTTTTCGGAAGGGTATCTGTGCTCATTTCAAACTCGAGTTTTATGCGTCACCGCACCTCACCTTTCCCCTGAAGCAGGCATAAGTGTGTTTTCTAAAAGCGTGACTCTGTTCTGTTTGGGGATTCCGTTCATGGGGAGCGATTTTTACATTCCCTCGATAAGTGATATCATAAGTTTCTTTTTTTGTGGGACTTATTTCACTGAGGATGATCGTACCTAAATCCACTCAGGATGCTGCTACCAGCCTCATGACGTGGATTTCATGGCTGAGTGACACTCCATTGGACCTACGTAGCACCACTTGTCCACTTGTCCACTTGTCTTTGTCCACTTGTCCACTCGTCTTTGTCCACTTGGCTCTTTCCTGGGATATGAAACGTGTACCGGAGTGGAGGTTCTTGTCAAGACAGCAGCCGTCAACTTTGGGGTCCCTGTGTCTGGTTGATTTTTTCATTTTCCCAAGGTCAACGCCCATGTGTGGAAGTGCCCTATGCTCTGTGGTTCTGTGTTTTCCATGGTTTGGGAAAGAGGATACACTTGTGAAGATTGGCTGTTGGCCATTGACATCCCGCCCATCAGCTTAACAAGGCTCCCTTGACTCCGTGGGCTGTCCTGCCTTTCTGGTTTTTAGACTTTTTTCGCCTGGCCCTTTTTGCCCCCGGGGGGGGGGCGAGAGATTTCTTTGTAGTGCTGATTTCCTCTCCCAGGTTGCTTGGTTGGCCAAAAAGGGCGTATGCGTTTTTTCCTGAATATATTCAGGAAAAAACGCATACGCCCTTTTTGGCCAACCGCATCATTGTCCACGTTCTGGCGCTTTTCATGTGCTATCGGGGCCATTCCGATGTACCCGTTGACATCCGTTTCCTGCAGTTCTGCCTTGCGTTCAGCGCCTCTTCGTAGCCTGCCCTCAATATATTTTGGGGCGATAGTTATCGTTTAGAACTCTGCAGGTTTGGGAAGTGCAGGGCCCCTGAGCTCCATTTCCCAAGTCGCTTTTTTGTGAGTGGGACGCAACACGGCTGGATGGCTTCACGCCCTATTGTCGATCCGCGGTTGCAGGCTGAACCGCTGGTGAATTCTTCTTCGTGATGGGAAATGAGAGTGACATGTGCCCGACCAAACACCTCCAGCGAGTCTCTCATTGGTTCCCCCTCTTGCAGTTCATCCTGCGGACAAATTGCAGACGGTACGAAAGAGGCATGGAAAGGCGCCGAGTCTCCAAGTGGGGAGATTGTTAGTAAGGGGGCCTGAATGGAGAACACGAGCACCAGGAGAGGAAAACTGAGGTGAGTTTCAGAAAGCTTTCCCGATCCCACGGTGTAGCATCCGCTGGGTTTCCAATGAGTGCTTTCGCTGTCGGAAGATTGCGTTGAACCTGGAGAGTTGGGAGCCATGGAATGGGGAGCACGCAGGATTCCTTTCAAGGGTCTGCATTTGCTTTCCCAACCTCACCAATCGTCTCAGCCCCAAGAGTGTCCAGCCTTATGTCTTCTGCCGCTGGGGCTGTAGATGTGGTCAATCCTGGTTGCATGCCAGTCCCAGAACGCATTTTGGAAGAATTTCTCTCTGTTTTGCCCTGCTTGTTTCTTCTTTGTGTTGGAAATGTATCCTCAGAATGGGTCTGAGCTGATTTTCCCTGCTGGTTTTAGGCCGCTTTACACACACTTGATGCACTTACACAGAGATATCAAGACTTAGCTTTTAAGATGCTTACTAGTCGGATAGATACTTGTGCGATGAACAGGGTCTTGTGAGTCCAGTTGATTGAGCAAGGAGTAGGTCGTGTCCATTCCATATTCGGTTTTCGGAAGGGTATCTGTGCTCATTCCAAACTCGAGTTTTATGCGTCACCGCACCTCACCTTTCCCCTGAAGCAGGCATAAGTGTGTTTTCTAAAAGCGTGACTCTGTTCTGTTTGGGGATTCCGTTCATGGGGAGCGATTTTTACATTCCCTCGATAAGTGATATCATAAGTTTCTTTTTTTGTGGGACTTATTTCACTGAGGATGATCGTACCTAAATCCACTCAGGATGCTGCTACCAGCCTCATGACGTGGATTTCATGGCTGAGTGACACTCCATTGGACCTACGTAGCACCACTTGTCCACTTGTCCACTTGTCTTTGTCCACTTGTCCACTCGTCTTTGTCCACTTGGCTCTTTCCTGGGATATGAAACGTGTACCGGAGTGGAGGTTCTTGTCAAGACAGCAGCCCTCAACTTTGGGGCCCCTGTGTCTGGTTGATTTTTTCATTTTCCCAAGGTCAACGCCCATGTGTGGAAGTGCCCTATGCTCTGTGGTTCTGTGTTTTCCATGGTTTGGGAAAGAGGATACACTTGTGAAGATTGGCTGTTGGCCATTGACATCCCGCCCATCAGCTTAACAAGGCTCCCTTGACTCCGTGGGCTGTCCTGCCTTTCTGGTTTTTAGACTTTTTTCGCCTGGCCCTTTTGCCCCCGGGGGGGGGGGGCGAGACATTTCTTTGTAGTGCTGATTTGCTCTCCCAGGTTGCTTGGTTGGCCAAAAAGGGCGTATGCGTCACGCCCTTTTTGGCCAACCGCATCATTGTCCACGTTCTGGCGCATTTCATGTGCTATCGGGGCCATTCCGATGTACCCGTTGACATCCGTTTCCTGCAATTCTGCCTTGCGTTCAACGCCTCTTCGTAGCCTGACCTCAATATATTTTGGGGCGATAGTTATCGTTTAGAACTCTGCAGGTTTGGGAAGTGCAGTGCCCCTGAGCTCCATTTCCCAAGTCGCTTTTTTGTGAGTGGGACGCAACACGGCTCGATGGCTTCACGCCCTATTGTCGATCCGCGGTGGCAGGCTGAGCCTCTGGTGAATCCTTCTTCGCGATGGGAAATGAGAGTGACATGTGCCCGACCAAACACCTCCAGCGAGTCTCTCATTGGTTCCCCCTCTTGCAGTTCATCCTGCGGACAAATTGCAGACGGTACGAAAGAGGCATGGAAAGGCGCCGAGTCTCCAAGTGGGGAGATTGTTAGTAAGGGGGCCTGAATGGAGAACACGAGCACCAGGAGATGAAAACTGAGGTGGGTTTCAGAAAGCTTTCCCGATCCCACGGTGTAGCATCCGCTGGGTTTCCAATGAGTGCTTTCGCTGTCGGAAGATTGCGTTGAACCTGGAGAGTTGGGACCCATGGAATGGGGAGCACGCAGGATTCCTTTCAAGGGTCTGCATTTGCTTTCCCAACCTCACCAATCGTCTCAGCCCCAAGAGTGTCCAGCCTTATGTCTTCTGCCGCTGGGGCTGTAGATGTGGTCAATCCTGGTTGCATGCCAGTCCCTGAACGCATTTTGGAAGAATTTCTCTCTGTTTTGCCCTGCTTGTTTCTTCTTTATGTTGGAAATGTATCCTCAGAATGGGTCTGAGCTGATTTTCCCTGCTGGTTTTAGGCCGCTTGACACACACTTGATGCACTTACACAGAGATATCAAGACTTAGCTTTTAAGAAGCTTACTAGTCGGATAGATACTTGTGCGATGAACAGGGTCTGGTGAGTCCAGTTGATTGAGCAAGGAGTAGGTCGTGTCCATTCCATATTCGGTTTTCGGAAGGGTATCTGTGCTCATTTCAAACTCGAGTTTTATGCGTCACCGCACCTCACCTTTCCCCTGAAGCAGGCATAAGTGTGTTTTCTAAAAGCGTGACTCTGTTCTGTTTGGGGATTCCGTTCATGGGGAGCGATTTTTACATTCCCTCGATAAGTGATATCATAAGTTTCTTTTTTTGTGGGACTTATTTCACTGAGGATGATCGTACCTAAATCCACTCAGGATGCTGCTACCAGCCTCATGACGTGGATTTCATGGCTGAGTGACACTCCATTGGACCTACGTAGCACCACTTGTCCACTTGTCCACTTGTCTTTGTCCACTTCTCCACTTGGCTCTTTCCTGGGATATGAAACGTGTACCGGAGTGGAGGTTCTTGTCAAGACAGCAGCCCTCAACTTTGGGGTCCCTGTGTCTGGTTGATTTTTTCATTTTCCCAAGGTCAACGCCCATGTGTGGAAGTGCCCTATGCTCTGTGGTTCTGTGTTTTACATGGTTTGGGAAAGAGGATACACTTGTGAAGATTGGCTGTTGGCCATTGACATCCCGCCCATCAGCTTAACAAGGCTCCCTTGACTCCGTGGGCTGTCCTGCCTTTCTGGTTTTTAGACTTTTTTCGCCTGACCCTTTTGCCCCGGGGGGGGGGGGCGAGAGATTTCTTTGTAGTGCTGATTTGCTCTCCCAGGTTGCTTGGTTGGCCAAAAAGGGCGTATGCGTTTTTTCCTGAATATATACAGGAAAAAACGCATACGCCCTTTTTGGCCAACCGCATCATTGTCCACGTTCTGGCGCTTTTCATGTGCTATCGGGGCCATTCCGATGTACCCGTTGACATCCGTTTCCTGCAGTTCTGCCTTGCGTTCAGCGCCTCTTCGTAGCCTGACCTCAATATATTTTGGGGCGATAGTTATCGTTTAGAACTCTGCAGGTTTGGGAAGTGCAGGGACCCTGAGCTCCATTTCCCAAGTCGCTTTTTTGTGAGTGGGACGCAACACGGCTGGATGGCTTCACGCCCTATTGTCGATCCGCGGTGGCAGGCTGAACCGCTGGTGAATTCTTCTTCGTGATGGGAAATGAGAGTGACATGTGCCCGACCAAACACCTCCAGCGAGTCTCTCATTGGTTCCCCCTCTTGCAGTTCATCCTGCGGACAAATTGCAGACGGTACGAAAGAGGCATGGAAAGGCGCCGAGTCTCCAAGTGGGGAGATTGTTAGTAAGGGGGCCTGAATGGAGAACACGAGCACCAGGAGAGGAAAACTGAGGTGAGTTTCAGAAAGCTTTCCCGATCCCACGGTGTAGCATCCGCTGGGTTTCCAATGAGTGCTTTCGCTGTCGGAAGATTGCGTTGAACCTGGAGAGTTGGGAGCCATGGAATGGGGAGCACGCAGGATTCCTTTCAAGGGTCTGCATTTGCTTTCCCAACCTCACCAATCGTCTCAGCCCCAAGAGTGTCCAGCCTTATGTCTTCTGCCGCTGGGGCTGTAGATGTGGTCAATCCTGGTTGCATGCCAGTCCCTGAACGCATTTTGGAAGAATTTCTCTCTGTTTTGCCCTGCTTGTTTCTTCTTTGTGTTGGAAATGTATCCTCAGAATGGGTCTGAGCTGATTTTCCCTGCTGGTTTTAGGCCGCTTTACACACACTTGATGCACTTACACAGAGATATCAAGACTTAGCTTTTAAGATGCTTACTAGTCGGATAGATACTTGTGCGATGAACAGGGTCTGGTGAGTCCAGTTGATTGAGCAAGGAGTAGGTCGTGTCCATTCCATATTCGGTTTTCGGAAGGGTATCTGTGCTCATTTCAAACTCGAGTTTTATGCGTCACCGCACCTCACCTTTCCCCTGAAGCAGGCATAAGTGTGTTTTCTAAAAGCGTGACTCTGTTCTGTTTGGGGATTCCGTTCATGGGGAGCGATTTTTACATTCCCTCGATAAGTGATATCATAAGTTTCTTTTTTTGTGGGACTTATTTCACTGAGGATGATCGTACCTAAATCCACTCAGGATGCTGCTACCAGCCTCATGACGTGGATTTCATGGCTGAGTGACACTCCATTGGACCTACGTAGCACCACTTGTCCACTTGTCCACTTGTCTTTGTCCACTTGTCCACTCGTCTTTGTCCACTTGGCTCTTTCCTGGGATATGAAACGTGTACCGGAGTGGAGGTTCTTGTCAAGACAGCAGCCCTCAACTTTGGGGTCCCTGTGTCTGGTTGATTTTTTCATTTTCCCAAGGTCAACGCCCATGTGTGGAAGTGCCCTATGCTCTGTGGTTCTGTGTTTTACATGGTTTGGGAAAGAGGATACACTTGTGAAGATTGGCTGTTGGCCATTGACATCCCGCCCATCAGCTTAACAAGGCTCCCTTGACTCCGTGGGCTGTCCTGCCTTTCTGGTTTTTAGACTTTTTTCGCCTGGCCCTTTTGCCCCGGGGGGGGGGGGAGAGATTTCTTTGTAGTGCTGATTTGCTCTCCCAGGTTGCTTGGTTGGCCAAAAAGGGCGTATGCGTTTTTTCCTGAATATATTCAGGAAAAAATGCATACGCCCTTTTTGGCCAACCACATCATTGTCCACGTTCTGGCGCTTTTCATGTGCTATCGGGGCCATTCCGATGTACCCGTTGACATCCGTTTCCTGCAGTTCTGCCTTGCGTTCAGCGCCTCTTCGTAGCCTGCGCTCAATATATTTTGGGGCGATAGTTATCGTTTAGAACTCTGCAGGTTTGGGAAGTGCAGGGCCCCTGAGCTCCATTTCCCAAGTCGCTTTTTTGTGAGTGGGACGCAACACGGCTGGATGGCTTCACGCCCTATTGTCGATCCGCGGTGGCAGGCTGAACCGCTGGTGAATTCTTCTTCGTGATGGGAAATGAGAGTGACATGTGCCCGACCAAACACCTCCAGCGAGTCTCTCATTGGTTCCCCCTCTTGCAGTTCATCCTGCGGACAAATTGCAGACGGTACGAAAGAGGCATGGAAAGGCGCCGAGTCTCCAAGTGGGGAGATTGTTAGTAAGGGGGCCTGAATGGAGAACACGAGCACCAGGAGAGGAAAACTGAGGTGAGTTTCAGAAAGCTTTCCCGATCCCACGGTGTAGCATCCGCTGGGTTTCCAATGAGTGCTTTCGCTGTCGGAAGATTGCGTTGAACCTGGAGAGTTGGGAGCCATGGAATGGGGAGCACGCAGGATTCCTTTCAAGGGTCTGCATTTGCTTTCCCAACCTCACCAATCGTCTCAGCCCCAAGAGTGTCCAGCCTTATGTCTTCTGCCGCTGGGGCTGTAGATGTGGTCAATCCTGGTTGCATGCCAGTCCCTGAACGCATTTTGGAAGAATTTCTCTCTGTTTTGCCCTGCTTGTTTCTTCTTTGTGTTGGAAATGTATCCTCAGAATGGGTCTGAGCTGATTTTCCCTGCTGGTTTTAGGCCGCTTTACACACACTTGATGCACTTACACAGAGATATCAAGACTTAGCTTTTAAGATGCTTACTAGTCGGATAGATACTTGTGCGATGAACAGGGTCTGGTGAGTCCAGTTGATTGAGCAAGGAGTAGGTCGTGTCCATTCCATATTCGGTTTTCGGAAGGGTATCTGTGCTCATTTCAAACTCGAGTTTTATGCGTCACCGCACCTCACCTTTCCCCTGAAGCAGGCATAAGTGTGTTTTCTAAAAGCGTGACTCTGTTCTGTTTGGGGATTCCGTTCATGGGGAGCGATTTTTACATTCCCTCGATAAGTGATATCATAAGTTTCTTTTTTTGTGGGACTTATTTCACTGAGGATGATCGTACCTAAATCCACTCAGGATGCTGCTACCAGCCTCATGACGTGGATTTCATGGCTGAGTGACACTCCATTGGACCTACGTAGCACCACTTGTCCACTTGTCCACTTGTCTTTGTCCACTTGTCCACTCGTCTTTGTCCACTTGGCTCTTTCCTGGGATATGAAACGTGTACCGGAGTGGAGGTTCTTGTCAAGACAGCAGCCCTCAACTTTGGGGTCCCTGTGTCTGGTTGATTTTTTCATTTTCCCAAGGTCAACGCCCATGTGTGGAAGTGCCCTATGCTCTGTGGTTCTGTGTTTTACATGGTTTGGGAAAGAGGATACACTTGTGAAGATTGGCTGTTGGCCATTGACATCCCGCCCATCAGCTTAACAAGGCTCCCTTGACTCCGTGGGCTGTCCTGCCTTTCTGGTTTTTAGACTTTTTTCGCCTGGCCCTTTTGCCCCCGGGGGGGGGGGGCGAGAGATTTCTTTGTAGTGCTGATTTCCTCTCCCAGGTTGCTTGGTTGGCCAAAAAGGGCGTATGCGTTTTTTCCTGAATATATTCAGGAAAAAACGCATACGCCCTTTTTGGCCAACCGCATCATTGTCCACGTTCTGGCGCTTTTCATGTGCTATCGGGGCCATTCCGATGTACCCGTTGACATCCGTTTCCTGCAGTTCTGCCTTGCGTTCAGCGCCTCTTCGTAGCCTGCCCTCAATATATTTTGGGGCGATAGTTATCGTTTAGAACTCTGCAGGTTTGGGAAGTGCAGGGCCCCTGAGCTCCATTTCCCAAGTCGCTTTTTTGTGAGTGGGACGCAACACGGCTGGATGGCTTCACGCCCTATTGTCGATCCGCGGTTGCAGGCTGAACCGCTGGTGAATTCTTCTTCGTGATGGGAAATGAGAGTGACATGTGCCCGACCAAACACCTCCAGCGAGTCTCTCATTGGTTCCCCCTCTTGCAGTTCATCCTGCGGACAAATTGCAGACGGTACGAAAGAGGCATGGAAAGGCGCCGAGTCTCCAAGTGGGGAGATTGTTAGTAAGGGGGCCTGAATGGAGAACACGAGCACCAGGAGAGGAAAACTGAGGTGAGTTTCAGAAAGCTTTCCCGATCCCACGGTGTAGCATCCGCTGGGTTTCCAATGAGTGCTTTCGCTGTCGGAAGATTGCGTTGAACCTGGAGAGTTGGGAGCCATGGAATGGGGAGCACGCAGGATTCCTTTCAAGGGTCTGCATTTGCTTTCCCAACCTCACCAATCGTCTCAGCCCCAAGAGTGTCCAGCCTTATGTCTTCTGCCGCTGGGGCTGTAGATGTGGTCAATCCTGGTTGCATGCCAGTCCCTGAACGCATTTTGGAAGAATTTCTCTCTGTTTTGCCCTGCTTGTTTCTTCTTTGTGTTGGAAATGTATCCTCAGAATGGGTCTGAGCTGATTTTCCCTGCTGGTTTTAGGCCGCTTTACACACACTTGATGCACTTACACAGAGATATCAAGACTTAGCTTTTAAGATGCTTACTAGTCGGATAGATACTTGTGCGATGAACAGGGTCTTGTGAGTCCAGTTGATTGAGCAAGGAGTAGGTCGTGTCCATTCCATATTCGGTTTTCGGAAGGGTATCTGTGCTCATTTCAAACTCGAGTTTTATGCGTCACCGCACCTCACCTTTCCCCTGAAGCAGGCATAAGTGTGTTTTCTAAAAGCGTGACTCTGTTCTGTTTGGGGATTCCGTTCATGGGGAGCGATTTTTACATTCCCTCGATAAGTGATATCATAAGTTTCTTTTTTTGTGGGACTTATTTCACTGAGGATGATCGTACCTAAATCCACTCAGGATGCTGCTACCAGCCTCATGACGTGGATTTCATGGCTGAGTGACACTCCATTGGACCTACGTAGCACCACTTGTCCACTTGTCCACTTGTCTTTGTCCACTTGTCCACTCGTCTTTGTCCACTTGGCTCTTTCCTGGGATATGAAACGTGTACCGGAGTGGAGGTTCTTGTCAAGACAGCAGCCCTCAACTTTGGGGCCCCTGTGTCTGGTTGATTTTTTCATTTTCCCAAGGTCAACGCCCATGTGTGGAAGTGCCCTATGCTCTGTGGTTCTGTGTTTTACATGGTTTGGGAAAGAGGATACACTTGTGAAGATTGGCTGTTGGCCATTGACATCCCGCCCATCAGCTTAACAAGGCTCCCTTGACTCCGTGGGCTGTCCTGCCTTTCTGGTTTTTAGACTTTTTTCGCCTGGCCCTTTTGCCCCCGGGGGGGGGGGGGCGAGACATTTCTTTGTAGTGCTGATTTGCTCTCCCAGGTTGCTTGGTTGGCCAAAAAGGGCGTATGCGTCACGCCCTTTTTGGCCAACCGCATCATTGTCCACGTTCTGGCGCATTTCATGTGCTATCGGGGCCATTCCGATGTACCCGTTGACATCCGTTTCCTGCAATTCTGCCTTGCGTTCAACGCCTCTTCGTAGCCTGACCTCAATATATTTTGGGGCGATAGTTATCGTTTAGAACTCTGCAGGTTTGGGAAGTGCAGTGCCCCTGAGCTCCATTTCCCAAGTCGCTTTTTTGTGAGTGGGACGCAACACGGCTGGATGGCTTCACGCCCTATTGTCGATCCGCGGTGGCAGGCTGAGCGTCTGGTGAATTCTTCTTCGCGATGGGAAATGAGAGTGACATGTGCCCGACCAAACACCTCCAGCGAGTCTCTCATTGGTTCCCCCTCTTGCAGTTCATCCTGCGGACAAATTGCAGACGGTACGAAAGAGGCATGGAAAGGCGCCGAGTCTCCAAGTGGGGAGATTGTTAGTAAGGGGGCCTGAATGGAGAACACGAGCACCAGGAGAGGAAAACTGAGGTGAGTTTCAGAAAGCTTTCCCGATCCCACGGTGTAGCATCCGCTGGGTTTCCAATGAGTGCTTTCGCTGTCGGAAGATTGCGTTGAACCTGGAGAGTTGGGACCCATGGAATGGGGAGCACGCAGGATTCCTTTCAAGGGTCTGCATTTGCTTTCCCAACCTCACCAATCGTCTCAGCCCCAAGAGTGTCCAGCCTTATGTCTTCTGCCGCTGGGGCTGTAGATGTGGTCAATCCTGGTTGCATGCCAGTCCCTGAACGCATTTTGGAAGAATTTCTCTCTGTTTTGCCCTGCTTGTTTCTTCTTTATGTTGGAAATGTATCCTCAGAATGGGTCTGAGCTGCTTTTCCCTGCTGGCTTTAGGCCGCTTTACACACACTTGATGCACTTACACAGAGATATCAAGACTTAGCTTTTAAGATGCTTACTAGTCGGATAGATACTTGTGCGATGAACAGGGTCTGGTGAGTCCAGTTGATTGAGCAAGGAGTAGGTCGTGTCCATTCCATATTCGGTTTTCGGAAGGGTATCTGTGCTCATTTCAAACTCGAGTTTTATGCGTCACCGCACCTCACCTTTCCCCTGAAGCAGGCATAAGTGTGTTTTCTAAAAGCGTGACTCTGTTCTGTTTGGGGATTCCGTTCATGGGGAGCGATTTTTACATTCCCTCGATAAGTGATATCATAAGTTTCTTTTTTTGTGGGACTTATTTCACTGAGGATGATCGTACCTAAATCCACTCAGGATGCTGCTACCAGCCTCATGACGTGGATTTCATGGCTGAGTGACACTCCATTGGACCTACGTAGCACCACTTGTCCACTTGACTTTGTCCACTTGTCCACTCGTCTTTGTCCACTTGGCTCTTTCCTGGGATATGAAACGTGTACCGGAGTGGAGGTTCTTGTCAAGACAGCAGCCCTGAACTTTGGGGTCCCTGTGTCTGGTTGATTTTTTCATTTTCCCAAGGTCAACGCCCATGTGTGGAAGTGCCCTATGCTCTGTGGTTCTGTGTTTTACATGGTTTGGGAAAGAGGATACACTTGTGAAGATTGGCTGTTGGCCATTGACATCCCGCCCATCAGCTTAACAAGGCTCCCTTGACTCCGTGGGCTGTCCTGCCTTTCTGGTTTTTAGACTTTTTTCGCCTGACCCTTTTGCCCCGGTGGGGGGGGCGAGAGATTTCTTTGTAGTGCTGATTTGCTCTCCCAGGTTGCTTGGTTGGCCAAAAAGGGCGTATGCGTTTTTTCCTGAATATATTCAGGAAAAAACGCATACGCCCTTTTTGGCCAACCGCATCATTGTCCACGTTCTGGCGCTTTTCATGTGCTATCGGGGCCATTCCGATGTACCCGTTGACATCCGTTTCCTGCAGTTCTGCCTTGCGTTCAGCGCCTCTTCGTAGCCTGCCCTCAATATATTTTGGGGCGATAGTTATCGTTTAGAACTCTGCAGGTTTGGGAAGTGCAGGGCCCCTGAGCTCCATTTCCCAAGTCGCTTTTTTGTGAGTGGGACGCAACACGGCTGGATGGCTTCACGCCCTATTGTCAATCCGGGGTGGCAGGCTGAACCTCTGGTGAATTCTTCTTCGTGATGGGAAATGAGAGTGACATGTGCCCGACCAAACACCTCCAGCGAGTCTCTCATTGGTTCCCCCTCTTGCAGTTCATCCTGCGGACAAATTGCAGACGGTACGAAAGAGGCATGGAAAGGCGCCGAGTCTCCAAGTGGGGAGATTGTTAGTAAGGGGGCCTGAATGGAGAACACGAGCACCAGGAGAGGAAAACTGAGGTGAGTTTCAGAAAGCTTTCCCGATCCCACGGTGTAGCATCCGCTGGGTTTCCAATGAGTGCTTTCGCTGTCGGAAGATTGCGTTGAACCTGGAGAGTTGGGAGCCATGGAATGGGGAGCACGCAGGATTCCTTTCAAGGGTCTGCATTTGCTTTCCCAACCTCACGAATCGTCTCAGCCCCAAGAGTGTCCAGCCTTATGTCTTCTGCCGCTGGGGCTGTAGATGTGGTCAATCCTGGTTGCATGCCAGTCCCTGAACGCATTTTGGAAGAATTTCTCTCTGTTTTGCCCTGCTTGTTTCTTCTTTGTGTTGGAAATGTATCCTCAGAATGGGTCTGAGCTGATTTTCCCTGCTGGTTTTAGGCCGCTTTACACACACTTGATGCACTTACACAGAGATATCAAGACTTAGCTTTTAAGATGCTTACTAGTCGGATAGATACTTGTGCGATGAACAGGGTCTGGTGAGTCCAGTTGATTGAGCAAGGAGTAGGTCGTGTCCATTCCATATTCGGTTTTCGGAAGGGTATCTGTGCTCATTCCAAACTCGAGTTTTATGCGTCACCGCACCTCACCTTTCCCCTGAAGCAGGCATAAGTGTGTTTTCTAAAAGCGTGACTCTGTTCTGTTTGGGGATTCCGTTCATGGGGAGCGATTTTTACATTCCCTCGATAAGTGATATCATAAGTTTCTTTTTTTGTGGGACTTATTTCACTGAGGATGATCGTACCTAAATCCACTCAGGATGCTGCTACCAGCCTCATGACGTGGATTTCATGGCTGAGTGACACTCCATTGGACCTACGTAGCACCACTTGTCCACTTGTCCACTTGTCTTTGTCCACTTGTCCACTCGTCTTTGTCCACTTGGCTCTTTCCTGGGATATGAAACGTGTACCGGAGTGGAGGTTCTTGTCAAGACAGCAGCCCTCAACTTTGGGGCCCCTGTGTCTGGTTGATTTTTTCATTTTCCCAAGGTCAACGCCCATGTGTGGAAGTGCCCTATGCTCTGTGGTTCTGTGTTTTCCATGGTTTGGGAAAGAGGATACACTTGTGAAGATTGGCTGTTGGCCATTGACATCCCGCCCATCAGCTTAACAAGGCTCCCTTGACTCCGTGGGCTGTCCTGCCTTTCTGGTTTTTAGACTTTTTTCGCCTGGCCCTTTTGCCCCCCGGGGGGGGGGCGAGACATTTCTTTGTAGTGCTGATTTGCTCTCCCAGGTTGCTTGGTTGGCCAAAAAGGGCGTATGCGTCACGCCCTTTTTGGCCAACCGCATCATTGTCCACGTTCTGGCGCATTTCATGTGCTATCGGGGCCATTCCGATGTACCCGTTGACATCCGTTTCCTGCAATTCTGCCTTGCGTTCAACGCCTCTTCGTAGCCTGACCTCAATATATTTTGGGGCGATAGTTATCGTTTAGAACTCTGCAGGTTTGGGAAGTGCAGTGCCCCTGAGCTCCATTTCCCAAGTCGCTTTTTTGTGAGTGGGACGCAACACGGCTGGATGGCTTCACGCCCTATTGTCGATCCGCGGTGGCAGGCTGAGCCTCTGGTGAATTCTTCTTCGCGATGGGAAATGAGAGTGACATGTGCCCGACCAAACACCTCCAGCGAGTCTCTCATTGGTTCCCCCTCTTGCAGTTCATCCTGCGGACAAATTGCAGACGGTACGAAAGAGGCATGGAAAGGCGCCGAGTCTCCAAGTGGGGAGATTGTTAGTAAGGGGGCCTGAATGGAGAACACGAGCACCAGGAGATGAAAACTGAGGTGGGTTTCAGAAAGCTTTCCCGATCCCACGGTGTAGCATCCGCTGGGTTTCCAATGAGTGCTTTCGCTGTCGGAAGATTGCGTTGAACCTGGAGAGTTGGGACCCATGGAATGGGGAGCACGCAGGATTCCTTTCAAGGGTCTGCATTTGCTTTCCCAACCTCACCAATCGTCTCAGCCCCAAGAGTGTCCAGCCTTATGTCTTCTGCCGCTGGGGCTGTAGATGTGGTCAATCCTGGTTGCATGCCAGTCCCTGAACGCATTTTGGAAGAATTTCTCTCTGTTTTGCCCTGCTTGTTTCTTCTTTATGTTGGAAATGTATCCTCAGAATGGGTCTGAGCTGATTTTCCCTGCTGGTTTTAGGCCGCTTTACACACACTTGATGCACTTACACAGAGATATCAAGACTTAGCTTTTAAGAAGCTTACTAGTCGGATAGATACTTGTGCGATGAACAGGGTCTGGTGAGTCCAGTTGATTGAGCAAGGAGTAGGTCGTGTCCATTCCATATTCGGTTTTCGGAAGGGTATCTGTGCTCATTTCAAACTCGAGTTTTATGCGTCACCCCACCTCACCTTTCCCCTGAAGCAGGCATAAGTGTGTTTTCTAAAAGCGTGACTCTGTTCTGTTTGGGGATTCCGTTCATGGGGAGCGATTTTTACATTCCCTCGATAAGTGATATCATAAGTTTCTTTTTTTGTGGGACTGATTTCACTGAGGATGATCGTACCTAAATCCACTCAGGATGCTGCTACCAGCCTCATGACGTGGATTTCATGGCTGAGTGACACTCCATTGGACCTACGTAGCACCACTTGTCCACTTGTCCACTTGTCTTTGTCCACTTCTCCACTTGGCTCTTTCCTGGGATATGAAACGTGTACCGGAGTGGAGGTTCTTGTCAAGACAGCAGCCCTCAACTTTGGGGTCCCTGTGTCTGGTTGATTTTTTCATTTTCCCAAGGTCAACGCCCATGTGTGGAAGTGCCCTATGCTCTGTGGTTCTGTGTTTTACATGGTTTGGGAAAGAGGATACACTTGTGAAGATTGGCTGTTGGCCATTGACATCCCGCCCATCAGCTTAACAAGGCTCCCTTGACTCCGTGGGCTGTCCTGCCTTTCTGGTTTTTAGACTTTTTTCGCCTGACCCTTTTGCCCCGGGGGGGGGGGCGAGAGATTTCTTTGTAGTGCTGATTTGCTCTCCCAGGTTGCTTGGTTGGCCAAAAAGGGCGTATGCGTTTTTTCCTGAATATATTCAGGAAAAAACGCATACGCCCTTTTTGGCCAACCGCATCATTGTCCACGTTCTGGCGCTTTTCATGTGCTATCGGGGCCATTCCGATGTACCCGTTGACATCCGTTTCCTGCGGTTCTGCCTTGCGTTCAGCGCCTCTTCGTAGCCTGACCTCAATATATTTTGGGGCGATAGTTATCGTTTAGAACTCTGCAGGTTTGGGAAGTGCAGGGCCCCTGAGCTCCATTTCCCAAGTCGCTTTTTTGTGAGTGGGACGCAACACGGCTGGATGGCTTCACGCCCTATTGTCGATCCGGGGTGGCAGGCTGAACCGCTGGTGAATTCTTCTTCGTGATGGGAAATGAGAGTGACATGTGCCCGACCAAACACCTCCAGCGAGTCTCTCATTGGTTCCCCCTCTTGCAGTTCATCCTGCGGACAAATTGCAGACGGTACGAAAGAGGCATGGAAAGGCGCCGAGTCTCCAAGTGGGGAGATTGTTAGTAAGGGGGCCTGAATGGAGAACACGAGCACCAGGAGAGGAAAACTGAGGTGAGTTTCAGAAAGCTTTCCCGATCCCACGGTGTAGCATCCGCTGGGTTTCCAATGAGTGCTTTCGCTGTCGGAAGATTGCGTTGAACCTGGAGAGTTGGGACCCATGGAATGGGGAGCACGCAGGATTCCTTTCAAGGGTCTGCATTTGCTTTCCCAACCTCACCAATCGTCTCAGCCCCAAGAGTGTCCAGCCTTATGTCTTCTGCCGCTGGGGCTGTAGATGTGGTCAATCCTGGTTGCATGCCAGTCCCTGAACGCATTTTGGAAGAATTTCTCTCTGTTTTGCCCTGCTTGTTTCTTCTTTATGTTGGAAATGTATCCTCAGAATGGGTCTGAGCTGCTTTTCCCTGCTGGCTTTAGGCCGCTTTACACACACTTGATGCACTTACACAGAGATATCAAGACTTAGCTTTTAAGATGCTTACTAGTCGGATAGATACTTGTGCGATGAACAGGGTCTGGTGAGTCCAGTTGATTGAGCAAGGAGTAGGTCGTGTCCATTCCATATTCGGTTTTCGGAAGGGTATCTGTGCTCATTTCAAACTCGAGTTTTATGCGTCACCGCACCTCACCTTTCCCCTGAAGCAGGCATAAGTGTGTTTTCTAAAAGCGTGACTCTGTTCTGTTTGGGGATTCCGTTCATGGGGAGCGATTTTTACATTCCCTCGATAAGTGATATCATAAGTTTCTTTTTTTGTGGGACTTATTTCACTGAGGATGATCGTACCTAAATCCACTCAGGATGCTGCTACCAGCCTCATGACGTGGATTTCATGGCTGAGTGACACTCCATTGGACCTACGTAGCACCACTTGTCCACTTGACTTTGTCCACTTGTCCACTCGTCTTTGTCCACTTGGCTCTTTCCTGGGATATGAAACGTGTACCGGAGTGGAGGTTCTTGTCAAGACAGCAGCCCTCAACTTTGGGGCCCCTGTGTCTGGTTGATTTTTTCATTTTCCCAAGGTCAACGCCCATGTGTGGAAGTGCCCTATGCTCTGTGGTTCTGTGTTTTACATGGTTTGGGAAAGAGGATACACTTGTGAAGATTGGCTGTTGGCCATTGACATCCCGCCCATCAGCTTAACAAGGCTCCCTTGACTCCGTGGGCTGTCCTGCCTTTCTGGTTTTTAGACTTTTTTCGCCTGGCCCTTTTGCCCCCGGGGGGGGGGGCGAGACATTTCTTTGTAGTGCTGATTTGCTCTCCCAGGTTGCTTGGTTGGCCAAAAAGGGCGTATGCGTCACGCCCTTTTTGGCCAACCGCATCATTGTCCACGTTCTGGCGCATTTCATGTGCTATCGGGGCCATTCCGATGTACCCGTTGACATCCGTTTCCTGCAATTCTGCCTTGCGTTCAACGCCTCTTCGTAGCCTGACCTCAATATATTTTGGGGCGATAGTTATCGTTTAGAACTCTGCAGGTTTGGGAAGTGCAGTGCCCCTGAGCTCCATTTCCCAAGTCGCTTTTTTGTGAGTGGGACGCAACACGGCTCGATGGCTTCACGCCCTATTGTCGATCCGCGGTGGCAGGCTGAGCCTCTGGTGAATCCTTCTTCGCGATGGGAAATGAGAGTGACATGTGCCCGACCAAACACCTCCAGCGAGTCTCTCATTGGTTCCCCCTCTTGCAGTTCATCCTGCGGACAAATTGCAGACGGTACGAAAGAGGCATGGAAAGGCGCCGAGTCTCCAAGTGGGGAGATTGTTAGTAAGGGGGCCTGAATGGAGAACACGAGCACCAGGAGATGAAAACTGAGGTGGGTTTCAGAAAGCTTTCCCGATCCCACGGTGTAGCATCCGCTGGGTTTCCAATGAGTGCTTTCGCTGTCGGAAGATTGCGTTGAACCTGGAGAGTTGGGACCCATGGAATGGGGAGCACGCAGGATTCCTTTCAAGGGTCTGCATTTGCTTTCCCAACCTCACCAATCGTCTCAGCCCCAAGAGTGTCCAGCCTTATGTCTTCTGCCGCTGGGGCTGTAGATGTGGTCAATCCTGGTTGCATGCCAGTCCCTGAACGCATTTTGGAAGAATTTCTCTCTGTTTTGCCCTCCTTGTTTCTTCTTTATGTTGGAAATGTATCCTCAGAATGGGTCTGAGCTGATTTTCCCTGCTGGCTTTAGGCCGCTTTACACACACTTGATGCACTTACACAGAGATATCAAGACTTAGCTTTTAAGAAGCTTACTAGTCGGATAGATACTTGTGCGATGAACAGGGTCTGGTGAGTCCAGTTGATTGAGCAAGGAGTAGGTCGTGTCCATTCCATATTCGGTTTTCGGAAGGGTATCTGTGCTCATTTCAAACTCGAGTTTTATGCGTCACCGCACCTCACCTTTCCCCTGAAGCAGGCATAAGTGTGTTTTCTAAAAGCGTGACTCTGTTCTGTTTGGGGATTCCGTTCATGGGGAGCGATTTTTACATTCCCTCGATAAGTGATATCATAAGTTTCTTTTTTTGTGGGACTTATTTCACTGAGGATGATCGTACCTAAATCCACTCAGGATGCTGCTACCAGCCTCATGACGTGGATTTCATGGCTGAGTGACACTCCATTGGACCTACGTAGCACCACTTGTCCACTTGTCCACTTGTCTTTGTCCACTTCTCCACTTGGCTCTTTCCTGGGATATGAAACGTGTACCGGAGTGGAGGTTCTTGTCAAGACAGCAGCCCTCAACTTTGGGGTCCCTGTGTCTGGTTGATTTTTTCATTTTCCCAAGGTCAACGCCCATGTGTGGAAGTGCCCTATGCTCTGTGGTTCTGTGTTTTACATGGTTTGGGAAAGAGGATACACTTGTGAAGATTGGCTGTTGGCCATTGACATCCCGCCCATCAGCTTAACAAGGCTCCCTTGACTCCGTGGGCTGTCCTGCCTTTCTGGTTTTTAGACTTTTTTCGCCTGACCCTTTTGCCCCGGGGGGGGGGGCGAGAGATTTCTTTGTAGTGCTGATTTGCTCTCCCAGGTTGCTTGGTTGGCCAAAAAGGGCGTATGCGTTTTTTCCTGAATATATACAGGAAAAAACGCATACGCCCTTTTTGGCCAACCGCATCATTGTCCACGTTCTGGCGCTTTTCATGTGCTATCGGGGCCATTCCGATGTACCCGTTGACATCCGTTTCCTGCAGTTCTGCCTTGCGTTCAGCGCCTCTTCGTAGCCTGACCTCAATATATTTTGGGGCGATAGTTATCGTTTAGAACTCTGCAGGTTTGGGAAGTGCAGGGACCCTGAGCTCCATTTCCCAAGTCGCTTTTTTGTGAGTGGGACGCAACACGGCTGGATGGCTTCACGCCCTATTGTCGATCCGGGGTGGCAGGCTGAACCGCTGGTGAATTCTTCTTCGTGATGGGAAATGAGAGTGACATGTGCCCGACCAAACACCTCCAGCGAGTCTCTCATTGGTTCCCCCTCTTGCAGTTCATCCTGCGGACAAATTGCAGACGGTACGAAAGAGGCATGGAAAGGCGCCGAGTCTCCAAGTGGGGAGATTGTTAGTAAGGGGGCCTGAATGGAGAACACGAGCACCAGGAGAGGAAAACTGAGGTGAGTTTCAGAAAGCTTTCCCGATCCCACGGTGTAGCATCCGCTGGGTTTCCAATGAGTGCTTTCGCTGTCGGAAGATTGCGTTGAACCTGGAGAGTTGGGAGCCATGGAATGGGGAGCACGCAGGATTCCTTTCAAGGGTCTGCATTTGCTTTCCCAACCTCACCAATCGTCTCAGCCCCAAGAGTGTCCAGCCTTATGTCTTCTGCCGCTGGGGCTGTAGATGTGGTCAATCCTGGTTGCATGCCAGTCCCTGAACGCATTTTGGAAGAATTTCTCTCTGTTTTGCCCTGCTTGTTTCTTCTTTGTGTTGGAAATGTATCCTCAGAATGGGTCTGAGCTGATTTTCCCTGCTGGTTTTAGGCCGCTTTACACACACTTGATGCACTTACACAGAGATATCAAGACTTAGCTTTTAAGATGCTTACTAGTCGGATAGATACTTGTGCGATGAACAGGGTCTGGTGAGTCCAGTTGATTGAGCAAGGAGTAGGTCGTGTCCATTCCATATTCGGTTTTCGGAAGGGTATCTGTGCTCATTTCAAACTCGAGTTTTATGCGTCACCGCACCTCACCTTTCCCCTGAAGCAGGCATAAGTGTGTTTTCTAAAAGCGTGACTCTGTTCTGTTTGGGGATTCCGTTCATGGGGAGCGATTTTTACATTCCCTCGATAAGTGATATCATAAGTTTCTTTTTTTGTGGGACTTATTTCACTGAGGATGATCGTACCTAAATCCACTCAGGATGCTGCTACCAGCCTCATGACGTGGATTTCATGGCTGAGTGACACTCCATTGGACCTACGTAGCACCACTTGTCCACTTGTCCACTTGTCTTTGTCCACTTGTCCACTCGTCTTTGTCCACTTGGCTCTTTCCTGGGATATGAAACGTGTACCGGAGTGGAGGTTCTTGTCAAGACAGCAGCCCTCAACTTTGGGGTCCCTGTGTCTGGTTGATTTTTTCATTTTCCCAAGGTCAACGCCCATGTGTGGAAGTGCCCTATGCTCTGTGGTTCTGTGTTTTACATGGTTTGGGAAAGAGGATACACTTGTGAAGATTGGCTGTTGGCCATTGACATCCCGCCCATCAGCTTAACAAGGCTCCCTTGACTCCGTGGGCTGTCCTGCCTTTCTGGTTTTTAGACTTTTTTCGCCTGGCCCTTTTGCCCCGGGGGGGGGGGGAGAGATTTCTTTGTAGTGCTGATTTGCTCTCCCAGGTTGCTTGGTTGGCCAAAAAGGGCGTATGCGTTTTTTCCTGAATATATTCAGGAAAAAATGCATACGCCCTTTTTGGCCAACCACATCATTGTCCACGTTCTGGCGCTTTTCATGTGCTATCGGGGCCATTCCGATGTACCCGTTGACATCCGTTTCCTGCAGTTCTGCCTTGCGTTCAGCGCCTCTTCGTAGCCTGCGCTCAATATATTTTGGGGCGATAGTTATCGTTTAGAACTCTGCAGGTTTGGGAAGTGCAGGGCCCCTGAGCTCCATTTCCCAAGTCGCTTTTTTGTGAGTGGGACGCAACACGGCTGGATGGCTTCACGCCCTATTGTCGATCCGCGGTGGCAGGCTGAACCGCTGGTGAATTCTTCTTCGTGATGGGAAATGAGAGTGACATGTGCCCGACCAAACACCTCCAGCGAGTCTCTCATTGGTTCCCCCTCTTGCAGTTCATCCTGCGGACAAATTGCAGACGGTACGAAAGAGGCATGGAAAGGCGCCGAGTCTCCAAGTGGGGAGATTGTTAGTAAGGGGGCCTGAATGGAGAACACGAGCACCAGGAGAGGAAAACTGAGGTGAGTTTCAGAAAGCTTTCCCGATCCCACGGTGTAGCATCCGCTGGGTTTCCAATGAGTGCTTTCGCTGTCGGAAGATTGCGTTGAACCTGGAGAGTTGGGAGCCATGGAATGGGGAGCACGCAGGATTCCTTTCAAGGGTCTGCATTTGCTTTCCCAACCTCACCAATCGTCTCAGCCCCAAGAGTGTCCAGCCTTATGTCTTCTGCCGCTGGGGCTGTAGATGTGGTCAATCCTGGTTGCATGCCAGTCCCTGAACGCATTTTGGAAGAATTTCTCTCTGTTTTGCCCTGCTTGTTTCTTCTTTGTGTTGGAAATGTATCCTCAGAATGGGTCTGAGCTGATTTTCCCTGCTGGTTTTAGGCCGCTTTACACACACTTGATGCACTTACACAGAGATATCAAGACTTAGCTTTTAAGATGCTTACTAGTCGGATAGATACTTGTGCGATGAACAGGGTCTGGTGAGTCCAGTTGATTGAGCAAGGAGTAGGTCGTGTCCATTCCATATTCGGTTTTCGGAAGGGTATCTGTGCTCATTTCAAACTCGAGTTTTATGCGTCACCGCACCTCACCTTTCCCCTGAAGCAGGCATAAGTGTGTTTTCTAAAAGCGTGACTCTGTTCTGTTTGGGGATTCCGTTCATGGGAAGCGATTTTTACATTCCCTCGATAAGTGATATCATAAGTTTCTTTTTTTGTGGGACTTATTTCACTGAGGATGATCGTACCTAAATCCACTCAGGATGCTGCTACCAGCCTCATGACGTGGATTTCATGGCTGAGTGACACTCCATTGGACCTACGTAGCACCACTTGTCCACTTGTCCACTTGTCTTTGTCCACTTGTCCACTCGTCTTTGTCCACTTGGCTCTTTCCTGGGATATGAAACGTGTACCGGAGTGGAGGTTCTTGTCAAGACAGCAGCCCTCAACTTTGGGGTCCCTGTGTCTGGTTGATTTTTTCATTTTCCCAAGGTCAACGCCCATGTGTGGAAGTGCCCTATGCTCTGTGGTTCTGTGTTTTCCATGGTTTGGGAAAGAGGATACACTTGTGAAGATTGGCTGTTGGCCATTGACATCCCGCCCATCAGCTTAACAAGGCTCCCTTGACTCCGTGGGCTGTCCTGCCTTTCTGGTTTTTAGACTTTTTTCGCCTGGCCCTTTTGCCCCGGGGGGGGGGGGCCGAGAGATTTCTTTGTAGTGCTGATTTGCTCTCCCAGGTTGCTTGGTTGGCCAAAAAGGGCGTATGCGTTTTTTCCTGAATATATTCAGGAAAAAACGCATACGCCCTTTTTGGCCAACCGCATCATTGTCCACGTTCTGGCGCTTTTCATGTGCTATCGGGGCCATTCCGATGTACCCGTTGACATCCGTTTCCTGCAGTTCTGCCTTGCGTTCAGCGCCTCTTCGTAGCCTGCGCTCAATATATTTTGGGGCGATAGTTATCGTTTAGAACTCTGCAGGTTTGGGAAGTGCAGGGCCCCTGAGCTCCATTTCCCAAGTCGCTTTTTTGTGAGTGGGACGCAACACGGCTGGATGGCTTCACGCCCTATTGTCGATCCGCGGTGGCAGGCTGAACCGCTGGTGAATTCTTCTTCGTGATGGGAAATGAGAGTGACATGTGCCCGACCAAACACCTCCAGCGAGTCTCTCATTGGTTCCCCCTCTTGCAGTTCATCCTGCGGACAAATTGCAGACGGTACGAAAGAGGCATGGAAAGGCGCCGAGTCTCCAAGTGGGGAGATTGTTAGTAAGGGGGCCTGAATGGAGAACACGAGCACCAGGAGAGGAAAACTGAGGTGAGTTTCAGAAAGCTTTCCCGATCCCACGGTGTAGCATCCGCTGGGTTTCCAATGAGTGCTTTCGCTGTCGGAAGATTGCGTTGAACCTGGAGAGTTGGGAGCCATGGAATGGGGAGCACGCAGGATTCCTTTCAAGGGTCTGCATTTGCTTTCCCAACCTCACCAATCGTCTCAGCCCCAAGAGTGTCCAGCCTTATGTCTTCTGCCGCTGGGGCTGTAGATGTGGTCAATCCTGGTTGCATGCCAGTCCCTGAACGCATTTTGGAAGAATTTCTCTCTGTTTTGCCCTGCTTGTTTCTTCTTTGTGTTGGAAATGTATCCTCAGAATGGGTCTGAGCTGATTTTCCCTGCTGGTTTTAGGCCGCTTTACACACACTTGATGCACTTACACAGAGATATCAAGACTTAGCTTTTAAGATGCTTACTAGTCGGATAGATACTTGTGCGATGAACAGGGTCTGGTGAGTCCAGTTGATTGAGCAAGGAGTAGGTCGTGTCCATTCCATATTCGGTTTTCGGAAGGGTATCTGTGCTCATTTCAAACTCGAGTTTTATGCGTCACCGCACCTCACCTTTCCCCTGAAGCAGGCATAAGTGTGTTTTCTAAAAGCGTGACTCTGTTCTGTTTGGGGATTCCGTTCATGGGGAGCGATTTTTACATTCCCTCGATAAGTGATATCATAAGTTTCTTTTTTTGTGGGACTTATTTCACTGAGGATGATCGTACCTAAATCCACTCAGGATGCTGCTACCAGCCTCATGACGTGGATTTCATGGCTGAGTGACACTCCATTGGACCTACGTAGCACCACTTGTCCACTTGTCCACTTGTCTTTGTCCACTTGTCCACTCGTCTTTGTCCACTTGGCTCTTTCCTGGGATATGAAACGTGTACCGGAGTGGAGGTTCTTGTCAAGACAGCAGCCCTCAACTTTGGGGTCCCTGTGTCTGGTTGATTTTTTCATTTTCCCAAGGTCAACGCCCATGTGTGGAAGTGCCCTATGCTCTGTGGTTCTGTGTTTTACATGGTTTGGGAAAGAGGATACACTTGTGAAGATTGGCTGTTGGCCATTGACATCCCGCCCATCAGCTTAACAAGGCTCCCTTGACTCCGTGGGCTGTCCTGCCTTTCTGGTTTTTAGACTTTTTTCGCCTGGCCCTTTTGCCCCCGGGGGGGGGGGGCGAGAGATTTCTTTGTAGTGCTGATTTCCTCTCCCAGGTTGCTTGGTTGGCCAAAAAGGGCGTATGCGTTTTTTCCTGAATATATTCAGGAAAAAACGCATACGCCCTTTTTGGCCAACCGCATCATTGTCCACGTTCTGGCGCTTTTCATGTGCTATCGGGGCCATTCCGATGTACCCGTTGACATCCGTTTCCTGCAGTTCTGCCTTGCGTTCAGCGCCTCTTCGTAGCCTGCCCTCAATATATTTTGGGGCGATAGTTATCGTTTAGAACTCTGCAGGTTTGGGAAGTGCAGGGCCCCTGAGCTCCATTTCCCAAGTCGCTTTTTTGTGAGTGGGACGCAACACGGCTGGATGGCTTCACGCCCTATTGTCGATCCGCGGTTGCAGGCTGAACCGCTGGTGAATTCTTCTTCGTGATGGGAAATGAGAGTGACATGTGCCCGACCAAACACCTCCAGCGAGTCTCTCATTGGTTCCCCCTCTTGCAGTTCATCCTGCGGACAAATTGCAGACGGTACGAAAGAGGCATGGAAAGGCGCCGAGTCTCCAAGTGGGGAGATTGTTAGTAAGGGGGCCTGAATGGAGAACACGAGCACCAGGAGAGGAAAACTGAGGTGAGTTTCAGAAAGCTTTCCCGATCCCACGGTGTAGCATCCGCTGGGTTTCCAATGAGTGCTTTCGCTGTCGGAAGATTGCGTTGAACCTGGAGAGTTGGGAGCCATGGAATGGGGAGCACGCAGGATTCCTTTCAAGGGTCTGCATTTGCTTTCCCAACCTCACCAATCGTCTCAGCCCCAAGAGTGTCCAGCCTTATGTCTTCTGCCGCTGGGGCTGTAGATGTGGTCAATCCTGGTTGCATGCCAGTCCCTGAACGCATTTTGGAAGAATTTCTCTCTGTTTTGCCCTGCTTGTTTCTTCTTTGTGTTGGAAATGTATCCTCAGAATGGGTCTGAGCTGATTTTCCCTGCTGGTTTTAGGCCGCTTTACACACACTTGATGCACTTACACAGAGATATCAAGACTTAGCTTTTAAGATGCTTACTAGTCGGATAGATACTTGTGCGATGAACAGGGTCTGGTGAGTCCAGTTGATTGAGCAAGGAGTAGGTCGTGTCCATTCCATATTCGGTTTTCGGAAGGGTATCTGTGCTCATTTCAAACTCGAGTTTTATGCGTCACCGCACCTCACCTTTCCCCTGAAGCAGGCATAAGTGTGTTTTCTAAAAGCGTGACTCTGTTCTGTTTGGGGATTCCGTTCATGGGGAGCGATTTTTACATTCCCTCGATAAGTGATATCATAAGTTTCTTTTTTTGTGGGACTTATTTCACTGAGGATGATCGTACCTAAATCCACTCAGGATGCTGCTACCAGCCTCATGACGTGGATTTCATGGCTGAGTGACACTCCATTGGACCTACGTAGCACCACTTGTCCACTTGTCCACTTGTCTTTGTCCACTTGTCCACTCGTCTTTGTCCACTTGGCTCTTTCCTGGGATATGAAACGTGTACCGGAGTGGAGGTTCTTGTCAAGACAGCAGCCCTCAACTTTGGGGTCCCTGTGTCTGGTTGATTTTTTCATTTTCCCAAGGTCAACGCCCATGTGTGGAAGTGCCCTATGCTCTGTGGTTCTGTGTTTTACATGGTTTGGGAAAGAGGATACACTTGTGAAGATTGGCTGTTGGCCATTGACATCCCGCCCATCAGCTTAACAAGGCTCCCTTGACTCCGTGGGCTGTCCTGCCTTTCTGGTTTTTAGACTTTTTTCGCCTGGCCCTTTTGCCCCGGGGGGGGGGGGGAGAGATTTCTTTGTAGTGCTGATTTGCTCTCCCAGGTTGCTTGGTTGGCCAAAAAGGGCGTATGCGTTTTTTCCTGAATATATTCAGGAAAAAATGCATACGCCCTTTTTGGCCAACCACATCATTGTCCACGTTCTGGCGCTTTTCATGTGCTATCGGGGCCATTCCGATGTACCCGTTGACATCCGTTTCCTGCAGTTCTGCCTTGCGTTCAGCGCCTCTTCGTAGCCTGCGCTCAATATATTTTGGGGCGATAGTTATCGTTTAGAACTCTGCAGGTTTGGGAAGTGCAGGGCCCCTGAGCTCCATTTCCCAAGTCGCTTTTTTGTGAGTGGGACGCAACACGGCTGGATGGCTTCACGCCCTATTGTCGATCCGCGGTGGCAGGCTGAACCGCTGGTGAATTCTTCTTCGTGATGGGAAATGAGAGTGACATGTGCCCGACCAAACACCTCCAGCGAGTCTCTCATTGGTTCCCCCTCTTGCAGTTCATCCTGCGGACAAATTGCAGACGGTACGAAAGAGGCATGGAAAGGCGCCGAGTCTCCAAGTGGGGAGATTGTTAGTAAGGGGGCCTGAATGGAGAACACGAGCACCAGGAGAGGAAAACTGAGGTGAGTTTCAGAAAGCTTTCCCGATCCCACGGTGTAGCATCCGCTGGGTTTCCAATGAGTGCTTTCGCTGTCGGAAGATTGCGTTGAACCTGGAGAGTTGGGAGCCATGGAATGGGGAGCACGCAGGATTCCTTTCAAGGGTCTGCATTTGCTTTCCCAACCTCACCAATCGTCTCAGCCCCAAGAGTGTCCAGCCTTATGTCTTCTGCCGCTGGGGCTGTAGATGTGGTCAATCCTGGTTGCATGCCAGTCCCTGAACGCATTTTGGAAGAATTTCTCTCTGTTTTGCCCTGCTTGTTTCTTCTTTGTGTTGGAAATGTATCCTCAGAATGGGTCTGAGCTGATTTTCCCTGCTGGTTTTAGGCCGCTTTACACACACTTGATGCACTTACACAGAGATATCAAGACTTAGCTTTTAAGATGCTTACTAGTCGGATAGATACTTGTGCGATGAACAGGGTCTGGTGAGTCCAGTTGATTGAGCAAGGAGTAGGTCGTGTCCATTCCATATTCGGTTTTCGGAAGGGTATCTGTGCTCATTTCAAACTCGAGTTTTATGCGTCACCGCACCTCACCTTTCCCCTGAAGCAGGCATAAGTGTGTTTTCTAAAAGCGTGACTCTGTTCTGTTTGGGGATTCCGTTCATGGGAAGCGATTTTTACATTCCCTCGATAAGTGATATCATAAGTTTCTTTTTTTGTGGGACTTATTTCACTGAGGATGATCGTACCTAAATCCACTCAGGATGCTGCTACCAGCCTCATGACGTGGATTTCATGGCTGAGTGACACTCCATTGGACCTACGTAGCACCACTTGTCCACTTGTCCACTTGTCTTTGTCCACTTGTCCACTCGTCTTTGTCCACTTGGCTCTTTCCTGGGATATGAAACGTGTACCGGAGTGGAGGTTCTTGTCAAGACAGCAGCCCTCAACTTTGGGGTCCCTGTGTCTGGTTGATTTTTTCATTTTCCCAAGGTCAACGCCCATGTGTGGAAGTGCCCTATGCTCTGTGGTTCTGTGTTTTCCATGGTTTGGGAAAGAGGATACACTTGTGAAGATTGGCTGTTGGCCATTGACATCCCGCCCATCAGCTTAACAAGGCTCCCTTGACTCCGTGGGCTGTCCTGCCTTTCTGGTTTTTAGACTTTTTTCGCCTGGCCCTTTTGCCCCGGGGGGGGGGGGGCGAGAGATTTCTTTGTAGTGCTGATTTGCTCTCCCAGGTTGCTTGGTTGGCCAAAAAGGGCGTATGCGTTTTTTCCTGAATATATTCAGGAAAAAACGCATACGCCCTTTTTGGCCAACCGCATCATTGTCCACGTTCTGGCGCTTTTCATGTGCTATCGGGGCCATTCCGATGTACCCGTTGACATCCGTTTCCTGCAGTTCTGCCTTGCGTTCAGCGCCTCTTCGTAGCCTGCCCTCAATATATTTTGGGGCGATAGTTATCGTTTAGAACTCTGCAGGTTTGGGAAGTGCAGGGCCCCTGAGCTCCATTTCCCAAGTCGCTTTTTTGTGAGTGGGACGCAACACGGCTGGATGGCTTCACGCCCTATTGTCGATCCGCGGTGGCAGGCTGAACCGCTGGTGAATTCTTCTTCGTGATGGGAAATGAGAGTGACATGTGCCCGACCAAACACCTCCAGCGAGTCTCTCATTGGTTCCCCCTCTTGCAGTTCATCCTGCGGACAAATTGCAGACGGTACGAAAGAGGCATGGAAAGGCGCCGAGTCTCCAAGTGGGGAGATTGTTAGTAAGGGGGCCTGAATGGAGAACACGAGCACCAGGAGAGGAAAACTGAGGTGAGTTTCAGAAAGCTTTCCCGATCCCACGGTGTAGCATCCGCTGGGTTTCCAATGAGTGCTTTCGCTGTCGGAAGATTGCGTTGAACCTGGAGAGTTGGGAGCCATGGAATGGGGAGCACGCAGGATTCCTTTCAAGGGTCTGCATTTGCTTTCCCAACCTCACCAATCGTCTCAGCCCCAAGAGTGTCCAGCCTTATGTCTTCTGCCGCTGGGGCTGTAGATGTGGTCAATCCTGGTTGCATGCCAGTCCCTGAACGCATTTTGGAAGAATTTCTCTCTGTTTTGCCCTGCTTGTTTCTTCTTTGTGTTGGAAATGTATCCTCAGAATGGGTCTGAGCTGATTTTCCCTGCTGGTTTTAGGCCGCTTTACACACACTTGATGCACTTACACAGAGATATCAAGACTTAGCTTTTAAGATGCTTACTAGTCGGATAGATACTTGTGCGATGAACAGGGTCTGGTGAGTCCAGTTGATTGAGCAAGGAGTAGGTCGTGTCCATTCCATATTCGGTTTTCGGAAGGGTATCTGTGCTCATTTCAAACTCGAGTTTTATGCGTCACCGCACCTCACCTTTCCCCTGAAGCAGGCATAAGTGTGTTTTCTAAAAGCGTGACTCTGTTCTGTTTGGGGATTCCGTTCATGGGGAGCGATTTTTACATTCCCTCGATAAGTGATATCATAAGTTTCTTTTTTTGTGGGACTTATTTCACTGAGGATGATCGTACCTAAATCCACTCAGGATGCTGCTACCAGCCTCATGACGTGGATTTCATGGCTGAGTGACACTCCATTGGACCTACGTAGCACCACTTGTCCACTTGTCCACTTGTCTTTGTCCACTTGTCCACTCGTCTTTGTCCACTTGGCTCTTTCCTGGGATATGAAACGTGTACCGGAGTGGAGGTTCTTGTCAAGACAGCAGCCCTCAACTTTGGGGTCCCTGTGTCTGGTTGATTTTTTCATTTTCCCAAGGTCAACGCCCATGTGTGGAAGTGCCCTATGCTCTGTGGTTCTGTGTTTTACATGGTTTGGGAAAGAGGATACACTTGTGAAGATTGGCTGTTGGCCATTGACATCCCGCCCATCAGCTTAACAAGGCTCCCTTGACTCCGTGGGCTGTCCTGCCTTTCTGGTTTTTAGACTTTTTTCGCCTGGCCCTTTTGCCCCCGGGGGGGGGGGGCGAGAGATTTCTTTGTAGTGCTGATTTCCTCTCCCAGGTTGCTTGGTTGGCCAAAAAGGGCGTATGCGTTTTTTCCTGAATATATTCAGGAAAAAACGCATACGCCCTTTTTGGCCAACCGCATCATTGTCCACGTTCTGGCGCTTTTCATGTGCTATCGGGGCCATTCCGATGTACCCGTTGACATCCGTTTCCTGCAGTTCTGCCTTGCGTTCAGCGCCTCTTCGTAGCCTGCCCTCAATATATTTTGGGGCGATAGTTATCGTTTAGAACTCTGCAGGTTTGGGAAGTGCAGGGCCCCTGAGCTCCATTTCCCAAGTCGCTTTTTTGTGAGTGGGACGCAACACGGCTGGATGGCTTCACGCCCTATTGTCGATCCGCGGTTGCAGGCTGAACCGCTGGTGAATTCTTCTTCGTGATGGGAAATGAGAGTGACATGTGCCCGACCAAACACCTCCAGCGAGTCTCTCATTGGTTCCCCCTCTTGCAGTTCATCCTGCGGACAAATTGCAGACGGTACGAAAGAGGCATGGAAAGGCGCCGAGTCTCCAAGTGGGGAGATTGTTAGTAAGGGGGCCTGAATGGAGAACACGAGCACCAGGAGAGGAAAACTGAGGTGAGTTTCAGAAAGCTTTCCCGATCCCACGGTGTAGCATCCGCTGGGTTTCCAATGAGTGCTTTCGCTGTCGGAAGATTGCGTTGAACCTGGAGAGTTGGGAGCCATGGAATGGGGAGCACGCAGGATTCCTTTCAAGGGTCTGCATTTGCTTTCCCAACCTCACCAATCGTCTCAGCCCCAAGAGTGTCCAGCCTTATGTCTTCTGCCGCTGGGGCTGTAGATGTGGTCAATCCTGGTTGCATGCCAGTCCCTGAACGCATTTTGGAAGAATTTCTCTCTGTTTTGCCCTGCTTGTTTCTTCTTTGTGTTGGAAATGTATCCTCAGAATGGGTCTGAGCTGATTTTCCCTGCTGGTTTTAGGCCGCTTTACACACACTTGATGCACTTACACAGAGATATCAAGACTTAGCTTTTAAGATGCTTACTAGTCGGATAGATACTTGTGCGATGAACAGGGTCTGGTGAGTCCAGTTGATTGAGCAAGGAGTAGGTCGTGTCCATTCCATATTCGGTTTTCGGAAGGGTATCTGTGCTCATTTCAAACTCGAGTTTTATGCGTCACCGCACCTCACCTTTCCCCTGAAGCAGGCATAAGTGTGTTTTCTAAAAGCGTGACTCTGTTCTGTTTGGGGATTCCGTTCATGGGGAGCGATTTTTACATTCCCTCGATAAGTGATATCATAAGTTTCTTTTTTTGTGGGACTTATTTCACTGAGGATGATCGTACCTAAATCCACTCAGGATGCTGCTACCAGCCTCATGACGTGGATTTCATGGCTGAGTGACACTCCATTGGACCTACGTAGCACCACTTGTCCACTTGTCCACTTGTCTTTGTCCACTTGTCCACTCGTCTTTGTCCACTTGGCTCTTTCCTGGGATATGAAACGTGTACCGGAGTGGAGGTTCTTGTCAAGACAGCAGCCCTCAACTTTGGGGTCCCTGTGTCTGGTTGATTTTTTCATTTTCCCAAGGTCAACGCCCATGTGTGGAAGTGCCCTATGCTCTGTGGTTCTGTGTTTTACATGGTTTGGGAAAGAGGATACACTTGTGAAGATTGGCTGTTGGCCATTGACATCCCGCCCATCAGCTTAACAAGGCTCCCTTGACTCCGTGGGCTGTCCTGCCTTTCTGGTTTTTAGACTTTTTTCGCCTGGCCCTTTTGCCCCGGGGGGGGGGGGAGAGATTTCTTTGTAGTGCTGATTTGCTCTCCCAGGTTGCTTGGTTGGCCAAAAAGGGCGTATGCGTTTTTTCCTGAATATATTCAGGAAAAAATGCATACGCCCTTTTTGGCCAACCACATCATTGTCCACGTTCTGGCGCTTTTCATGTGCTATCGGGGCCATTCCGATGTACCCGTTGACATCCGTTTCCTGCAGTTCTGCCTTGCGTTCAGCGCCTCTTCGTAGCCTGCGCTCAATATATTTTGGGGCGATAGTTATCGTTTAGAACTCTGCAGGTTTGGGAAGTGCAGGGCCCCTGAGCTCCATTTCCCAAGTCGCTTTTTTGTGAGTGGGACGCAACACGGCTGGATGGCTTCACGCCCTATTGTCGATCCGCGGTGGCAGGCTGAACCGCTGGTGAATTCTTCTTCGTGATGGGAAATGAGAGTGACATGTGCCCGACCAAACACCTCCAGCGAGTCTCTCATTGGTTCCCCCTCTTGCAGTTCATCCTGCGGACAAATTGCAGACGGTACGAAAGAGGCATGGAAAGGCGCCGAGTCTCCAAGTGGGGAGATTGTTAGTAAGGGGGCCTGAATGGAGAACACGAGCACCAGGAGAGGAAAACTGAGGTGAGTTTCAGAAAGCTTTCCCGATCCCACGGTGTAGCATCCGCTGGGTTTCCAATGAGTGCTTTCGCTGTCGGAAGATTGCGTTGAACCTGGAGAGTTGGGAGCCATGGAATGGGGAGCACGCAGGATTCCTTTCAAGGGTCTGCATTTGCTTTCCCAACCTCACCAATCGTCTCAGCCCCAAGAGTGTCCAGCCTTATGTCTTCTGCCGCTGGGGCTGTAGATGTGGTCAATCCTGGTTGCATGCCAGTCCCTGAACGCATTTTGGAAGAATTTCTCTCTGTTTTGCCCTGCTTGTTTCTTCTTTGTGTTGGAAATGTATCCTCAGAATGGGTCTGAGCTGATTTTCCCTGCTGGTTTTAGGCCGCTTTACACACACTTGATGCACTTACACAGAGATATCAAGACTTAGCTTTTAAGATGCTTACTAGTCGGATAGATACTTGTGCGATGAACAGGGTCTGGTGAGTCCAGTTGATTGAGCAAGGAGTAGGTCGTGTCCATTCCATATTCGGTTTTCGGAAGGGTATCTGTGCTCATTTCAAACTCGAGTTTTATGCGTCACCGCACCTCACCTTTCCCCTGAAGCAGGCATAAGTGTGTTTTCTAAAAGCGTGACTCTGTTCTGTTTGGGGATTCCGTTCATGGGAAGCGATTTTTACATTCCCTCGATAAGTGATATCATAAGTTTCTTTTTTTGTGGGACTTATTTCACTGAGGATGATCGTACCTAAATCCACTCAGGATGCTGCTACCAGCCTCATGACGTGGATTTCATGGCTGAGTGACACTCCATTGGACCTACGTAGCACCACTTGTCCACTTGTCCACTTGTCTTTGTCCACTTGTCCACTCGTCTTTGTCCACTTGGCTCTTTCCTGGGATATGAAACGTGTACCGGAGTGGAGGTTCTTGTCAAGACAGCAGCCCTCAACTTTGGGGTCCCTGTGTCTGGTTGATTTTTTCATTTTCCCAAGGTCAACGCCCATGTGTGGAAGTGCCCTATGCTCTGTGGTTCTGTGTTTTCCATGGTTTGGGAAAGAGGATACACTTGTGAAGATTGGCTGTTGGCCATTGACATCCCGCCCATCAGCTTAACAAGGCTCCCTTGACTCCGTGGGCTGTCCTGCCTTTCTGGTTTTTAGACTTTTTTCGCCTGGCCCTTTTGCCCCGGGGGGGGGGGGGCGAGAGATTTCTTTGTAGTGCTGATTTGCTCTCCCAGGTTGCTTGGTTGGCCAAAAAGGGCGTATGCGTTTTTTCCTGAATATATTCAGGAAAAAACGCATACGCCCTTTTTGGCCAACCGCATCATTGTCCACGTTCTGGCGCTTTTCATGTGCTATCGGGGCCATTCCGATGTACCCGTTGACATCCGTTTCCTGCAGTTCTGCCTTGCGTTCAGCGCCTCTTCGTAGCCTGCCCTCAATATATTTTGGGGCGATAGTTATCGTTTAGAACTCTGCAGGTTTGGGAAGTGCAGGGCCCCTGAGCTCCATTTCCCAAGTCGCTTTTTTGTGAGTGGGACGCAACACGGCTGGATGGCTTCACGCCCTATTGTCGATCCGCGGTGGCAGGCTGAACCGCTGGTGAATTCTTCTTCGTGATGGGAAATGAGAGTGACATGTGCCCGACCAAACACCTCCAGCGAGTCTCTCATTGGTTCCCCCTCTTGCAGTTCATCCTGCGGACAAATTGCAGACGGTACGAAAGAGGCATGGAAAGGCGCCGAGTCTCCAAGTGGGGAGATTGTTAGTAAGGGGGCCTGAATGGAGAACACGAGCACCAGGAGAGGAAAACTGAGGTGAGTTTCAGAAAGCTTTCCCGATCCCACGGTGTAGCATCCGCTGGGTTTCCAATGAGTGCTTTCGCTGTCGGAAGATTGCGTTGAACCTGGAGAGTTGGGAGCCATGGAATGGGGAGCACGCAGGATTCCTTTCAAGGGTCTGCATTTGCTTTCCCAACCTCACCAATCGTCTCAGCCCCAAGAGTGTCCAGCCTTATGTCTTCTGCCGCTGGGGCTGTAGATGTGGTCAATCCTGGTTGCATGCCAGTCCCTGAACGCATTTTGGAAGAATTTCTCTCTGTTTTGCCCTGCTTGTTTCTTCTTTGTGTTGGAAATGTATCCTCAGAATGGGTCTGAGCTGATTTTCCCTGCTGGTTTTAGGCCGCTTTACACACACTTGATGCACTTACACAGAGATATCAAGACTTAGCTTTTAAGATGCTTACTAGTCGGATAGATACTTGTGCGATGAACAGGGTCTGGTGAGTCCAGTTGATTGAGCAAGGAGTAGGTCGTGTCCATTCCATATTCGGTTTTCGGAAGGGTATCTGTGCTCATTTCAAACTCGAGTTTTATGCGTCACCGCACCTCACCTTTCCCCTGAAGCAGGCATAAGTGTGTTTTCTAAAAGCGTGACTCTGTTCTGTTTGGGGATTCCGTTCATGGGGAGCGATTTTTACATTCCCTCGATAAGTGATATCATAAGTTTCTTTTTTTGTGGGACTTATTTCACTGAGGATGATCGTACCTAAATCCACTCAGGATGCTGCTACCAGCCTCATGACGTGGATTTCATGGCTGAGTGACACTCCATTGGACCTACGTAGCACCACTTGTCCACTTGTCCACTTGTCTTTGTCCACTTGTCCACTCGTCTTTGTCCACTTGGCTCTTTCCTGGGATATGAAACGTGTACCGGAGTGGAGGTTCTTGTCAAGACAGCAGCCCTCAACTTTGGGGTCCCTGTGTCTGGTTGATTTTTTCATTTTCCCAAGGTCAACGCCCATGTGTGGAAGTGCCCTATGCTCTGTGGTTCTGTGTTTTACATGGTTTGGGAAAGAGGATACACTTGTGAAGATTGGCTGTTGGCCATTGACATCCCGCCCATCAGCTTAACAAGGCTCCCTTGACTCCGTGGGCTGTCCTGCCTTTCTGGTTTTTAGACTTTTTTCGCCTGGCCCTTTTGCCCCCGGGGGGGGGGGCGAGAGATTTCTTTGTAGTGCTGATTTCCTCTCCCAGGTTGCTTGGTTGGCCAAAAAGGGCGTATGCGTTTTTTCCTGAATATATTCAGGAAAAAACGCATACGCCCTTTTTGGCCAACCGCATCATTGTCCACGTTCTGGCGCTTTTCATGTGCTATCGGGGCCATTCCGATGTACCCGTTGACATCCGTTTCCTGCAGTTCTGCCTTGCGTTCAGCGCCTCTTCGTAGCCTGCCCTCAATATATTTTGGGGCGATAGTTATCGTTTAGAACTCTGCAGGTTTGGGAAGTGCAGGGCCCCTGAGCTCCATTTCCCAAGTCGCTTTTTTGTGAGTGGGACGCAACACGGCTGGATGGCTTCACGCCCTATTGTCGATCCGCGGTTGCAGGCTGAACCGCTGGTGAATTCTTCTTCGTGATGGGAAATGAGAGTGACATGTGCCCGACCAAACACCTCCAGCGAGTCTCTCATTGGTTCCCCCTCTTGCAGTTCATCCTGCGGACAAATTGCAGACGGTACGAAAGAGGCATGGAAAGGCGCCGAGTCTCCAAGTGGGGAGATTGTTAGTAAGGGGGCCTGAATGGAGAACACGAGCACCAGGAGAGGAAAACTGAGGTGAGTTTCAGAAAGCTTTCCCGATCCCACGGTGTAGCATCCGCTGGGTTTCCAATGAGTGCTTTCGCTGTCGGAAGATTGCGTTGAACCTGGAGAGTTGGGAGCCATGGAATGGGGAGCACGCAGGATTCCTTTCAAGGGTCTGCATTTGCTTTCCCAACCTCACCAATCGTCTCAGCCCCAAGAGTGTCCAGCCTTATGTCTTCTGCCGCTGGGGCTGTAGATGTGGTCAATCCTGGTTGCATGCCAGTCCCTGAACGCATTTTGGAAGAATTTCTCTCTGTTTTGCCCTGCTTGTTTCTTCTTTGTGTTGGAAATGTATCCTCAGAATGGGTCTGAGCTGATTTTCCCTGCTGGTTTTAGGCCGCTTTACACACACTTGATGCACTTACACAGAGATATCAAGACTTAGCTTTTAAGATGCTTACTAGTCGGATAGATACTTGTGCGATGAACAGGGTCTTGTGAGTCCAGTTGATTGAGCAAGGAGTAGGTCGTGTCCATTCCATATTCGGTTTTCGGAAGGGTATCTGTGCTCATTCCAAACTCGAGTTTTATGCGTCACCGCACCTCACCTTTCCCCTGAAGCAGGCATAAGTGTGTTTTCTAAAAGCGTGACTCTGTTCTGTTTGGGGATTCCGTTCATGGGGAGCGATTTTTACATTCCCTCGATAAGTGATATCATAAGTTTCTTTTTTTGTGGGACTTATTTCACTGAGGATGATCGTACCTAAATCCACTCAGGATGCTGCTACCAGCCTCATGACGTGGATTTCATGGCTGAGTGACACTCCATTGGACCTACGTAGCACCACTTGTCCACTTGTCCACTTGTCTTTGTCCACTTGTCCACTCGTCTTTGTCCACTTGGCTCTTTCCTGGGATATGAAACGTGTACCGGAGTGGAGGTTCTTGTCAAGACAGCAGCCCTCAACTTTGGGGCCCCTGTGTCTGGTTGATTTTTTCATTTTCCCAAGGTCAACGCCCATGTGTGGAAGTGCCCTATGCTCTGTGGTTCTGTGTTTTCCATGGTTTGGGAAAGAGGATACACTTGTGAAGATTGGCTGTTGGCCATTGACATCCCGCCCATCAGCTTAACAAGGCTCCCTTGACTCCGTGGGCTGTCCTGCCTTTCTGGTTTTTAGACTTTTTTCGCCTGGCCCTTTTGCCCCCGGGGGGGGGGGCGAGACATTTCTTTGTAGTGCTGATTTGCTCTCCCAGGTTGCTTGGTTGGCCAAAAAGGGCGTATGCGTCACGCCCTTTTTGGCCAACCGCATCATTGTCCACGTTCTGGCGCATTTCATGTGCTATCGGGGCCATTCCGATGTACCCGTTGACATCCGTTTCCTGCAATTCTGCCTTGCGTTCAACGCCTCTTCGTAGCCTGACCTCAATATATTTTGGGGCGATAGTTATCGTTTAGAACTCTGCAGGTTTGGGAAGTGCAGTGCCCCTGAGCTCCATTTCCCAAGTCGCTTTTTTGTGAGTGGGACGCAACACGGCTGGATGGCTTCACGCCCTATTGTCGATCCGCGGTGGCAGGCTGAGCGTCTGGTGAATTCTTCTTCGCGATGGGAAATGAGAGTGACATGTGCCCGACCAAACACCTCCAGCGAGTCTCTCATTGGTTCCCCCTCTTGCAGTTCATCCTGCGGACAAATTGCAGACGGTACGAAAGAGGCATGGAAAGGCGCCGAGTCTCCAAGTGGGGAGATTGTTAGTAAGGGGGCCTGAATGGAGAACACGAGCACCAGGAGATGAAAACTGAGGTGGGTTTCAGAAAGCTTTCCCGATCCCACGGTGTAGCATCCGCTGGGTTTCCAATGAGTGCTTTCGCTGTCGGAAGATTGCGTTGAACCTGGAGAGTTGGGACCCATGGAATGGGGAGCACGCAGGATTCCTTTCAAGGGTCTGCATTTGCTTTCCCAACCTCACCAATCGTCTCAGCCCCAAGAGTGTCCAGCCTTATGTCTTCTGCCGCTGGGGCTGTAGATGTGGTCAATCCTGGTTGCATGCCAGTCCCTGAACGCATTTTGGAAGAATTTCTCTCTGTTTTGCCCTGCTTGTTTCTTCTTTATGTTGGAAATGTATCCTCAGAATGGGTCTGAGCTGATTTTCCCTGCTGGCTTTAGGCCGCTTTACACACACTTGATGCACTTACACAGAGATATCAAGACTTAGCTTTTAAGAAGCTTACTAGTCGGATAGATACTTGTGCGATGAACAGGGTCTGGTGAGTCCAGTTGATTGAGCAAGGAGTAGGTCGTGTCCATTCCATATTCGGTTTTCGGAAGGGTATCTGTGCTCATTTCAAACTCGAGTTTTATGCGTCACCGCACCTCACCTTTCCCCTGAAGCAGGCATAAGTGTGTTTTCTAAAAGCGTGACTCTGTTCTGTTTGGGGATTCCGTTCATGGGGAGCGATTTTTACATTCCCTCGATAAGTGATATCATAAGTTTCTTTTTTTGTGGGACTGATTTCACTGAGGATGATCGTACCTAAATCCACTCAGGATGCTGCTACCAGCCTCATGACGTGGATTTCATGGCTGAGTGACACTCCATTGGACCTACGTAGCACCACTTGTCCACTTGTCCACTTGTCTTTGTCCACTTCTCCACTTGGCTCTTTCCTGGGATATGAAACGTGTACCGGAGTGGAGGTTCTTGTCAAGACAGCAGCCCTCAACTTTGGGGTCCCTGTGTCTGGTTGATTTTTTCATTTTCCCAAGGTCAACGCCCATGTGTGGAAGTGCCCTATGCTCTGTGGTTCTGTGTTTTACATGGTTTGGGAAAGAGGATACACTTGTGAAGATTGGCTGTTGGCCATTGACATCCCGCCCATCAGCTTAACAAGGCTCCCTTGACTCCGTGGGCTGTCCTGCCTTTCTGGTTTTTAGACTTTTTTCGCCTGACCCTTTTGCCCCGGGGGGGGGGGCGAGAGATTTCTTTGTAGTGCTGATTTGCTCTCCCAGGTTGCTTGGTTGGCCAAAAAGGGCGTATGCGTTTTTTCCTGAATATATTCAGGAAAAAACGCATACGCCCTTTTTGGCCAACCGCATCATTGTCCACGTTCTGGCGCTTTTCATGTGCTATCGGGGCCATTCCGATGTACCCGTTGACATCCGTTTCCTGCAGTTCTGCCTTGCGTTCAGCGCCTCTTCGTAGCCTGCCCTCAATATATTTTGGGGCGATAGTTATCGTTTAGAACTCTGCAGGTTTGGGAAGTGCAGGGCCCCTGAGCTCCATTTCCCAAGTCGCTTTTTTGTGAGTGGGACGCAACATGGCTGGATGGCTTCACGCCCTATTGTCGATCCGGGGTGGCAGGCTGAACCGCTGGTGAATTCTTCTTCGTGATGGGAAATGAGAGTGACATGTGCCCGACCAAACACCTCCAGCGAGTCTCTCATTGGTTCCCCCTCTTGCAGTTCATCCTGCGGACAAATTGCAGACGGTACGAAAGAGGCATGGAAAGGCGCCGAGTCTCCAAGTGGGGAGATTGTTAGTAAGGGGGCCTGAATGGAGAACACGAGCACCAGGAGAGGAAAACTGAGGTGAGTTTCAGAAAGCTTTCCCGATCCCACGGTGTAGCATCCGCTGGGTTTCCAATGAGTGCTTTCGCTGTCGGAAGATTGCGTTGAACCTGGAGAGTTGGGACCCATGGAATGGGGAGCACGCAGGATTCCTTTCAAGGGTCTGCATTTGCTTTCCCAACCTCACCAATCGTCTCAGCCCCAAGAGTGTCCAGCCTTATGTCTTCTGCCGCTGGGGCTGTAGATGTGGTCAATCCTGGTTGCATGCCAGTCCCTGAACGCATTTTGGAAGAATTTCTCTCTGTTTTGCCCTGCTTGTTTCTTCTTTATGTTGGAAATGTATCCTCAGAATGGGTCTGAGCTGCTTTTCCCTGCTGGCTTTAGGCCGCTTTACACACACTTGATGCACTTACACAGAGATATCAAGACTTAGCTTTTAAGATGCTTACTAGTCGGATAGATACTTGTGCGATGAACAGGGTCTGGTGAGTCCAGTTGATTGAGCAAGGAGTAGGTCGTGTCCATTCCATATTCGGTTTTCGGAAGGGTATCTGTGCTCATTCCAAACTCGAGTTTTATGCGTCACCGCACCTCACCTTTCCCCTGAAGCAGGCATAAGTGTGTTTTCTAAAAGCGTGACTCTGTTCTGTTTGGGGATTCCGTTCATGGGGAGCGATTTTTACATTCCCTCGATAAGTGATATCATAAGTTTCTTTTTTTGTGGGACTTATTTCACTGAGGATGATCGTACCTAAATCCACTCAGGATGCTGCTACCAGCCTCATGACGTGGATTTCATGGCTGAGTGACACTCCATTGGACCTACGTAGCACCACTTGTCCACTTGTCCACTTGTCTTTGTCCACTTGTCCACTCGTCTTTGTCCACTTGGCTCTTTCCTGGGATATGAAACGTGTACCGGAGTGGAGGTTCTTGTCAAGACAGCAGCCCTCAACTTTGGGGCCCCTGTGTCTGGTTGATTTTTTCATTTTCCCAAGGTCAACGCCCATGTGTGGAAGTGCCCTATGCTCTGTGGTTCTGTGTTTTCCATGGTTTGGGAAAGAGGATACACTTGTGAAGATTGGCTGTTGGCCATTGACATCCCGCCCATCAGCTTAACAAGGCTCCCTTGACTCCGTGGGCTGTCCTGCCTTTCTGGTTTTTAGACTTTTTTCGCCTGGCCCTTTTGCCCCCGGGGGGGGGGGCGAGACATTTCTTTGTAGTGCTGATTTGCTCTCCCAGGTTGCTTGGTTGGCCAAAAAGGGCGTATGCGTCACGCCCTTTTTGGCCAACCGCATCATTGTCCACGTTCTGGCGCATTTCATGTGCTATCGGGGCCATTCCGATGTACCCGTTGACATCCGTTTCCTGCAATTCTGCCTTGCGTTCAACGCCTCTTCGTAGCCTGACCTCAATATATTTTGGGGCGATAGTTATCGTTTAGAACTCTGCAGGTTTGGGAAGTGCAGTGCCCCTGAGCTCCATTTCCCAAGTCGCTTTTTTGTGAGTGGGACGCAACACGGCTGGATGGCTTCACGCCCTATTGTCGATCCGCGGTGGCAGGCTGAGCGTCTGGTGAATTCTTCTTCGCGATGGGAAATGAGAGTGACATGTGCCCGACCAAACACCTCCAGCGAGTCTCTCATTGGTTCCCCCTCTTGCAGTTCATCCTGCGGACAAATTGCAGACGGTACGAAAGAGGCATGGAAAGGCGCCGAGTCTCCAAGTGGGGAGATTGTTAGTAAGGGGGCCTGAATGGAGAACACGAGCACCAGGAGATGAAAACTGAGGTGGGTTTCAGAAAGCTTTCCCGATCCCACGGTGTAGCATCCGCTGGGTTTCCAATGAGTGCTTTCGCTGTCGGAAGATTGCGTTGAACCTGGAGAGTTGGGACCCATGGAATGGGGAGCACGCAGGATTCCTTTCAAGGGTCTGCATTTGCTTTCCCAACCTCACCAATCGTCTCAGCCCCAAGAGTGTCCAGCCTTATGTCTTCTGCCGCTGGGGCTGTAGATGTGGTCAATCCTGGTTGCATGCCAGTCCCTGAACGCATTTTGGAAGAATTTCTCTCTGTTTTGCCCTGCTTGTTTCTTCTTTATGTTGGAAATGTATCCTCAGAATGGGTCTGAGCTGATTTTCCCTGCTGGCTTTAGGCCGCTTTACACACACTTGATGCACTTACACAGAGATATCAAGACTTAGCTTTTAAGAAGCTTACTAGTCGGATAGATACTTGTGCGATGAACAGGGTCTGGTGAGTCCAGTTGATTGAGCAAGGAGTAGGTCGTGTCCATTCCATATTCGGTTTTCGGAAGGGTATCTGTGCTCATTTCAAACTCGAGTTTTATGCGTCACCCCACCTCACCTTTCCCCTGAAGCAGGCATAAGTGTGTTTTCTAAAAGCGTGACTCTGTTCTGTTTGGGGATTCCGTTCATGGGGAGCGATTTTTACATTCCCTCGATAAGTGATATCATAAGTTTCTTTTTTTGTGGGACTGATTTCACTGAGGATGATCGTACCTAAATCCACTCAGGATGCTGCTACCAGCCTCATGACGTGGATTTCATGGCTGAGTGACACTCCATTGGACCTACGTAGCACCACTTGTCCACTTGTCCACTTGTCTTTGTCCACTTCTCCACTTGGCTCTTTCCTGGGATATGAAACGTGTACCGGAGTGGAGGTTCTTGTCAAGACAGCAGCCCTCAACTTTGGGGTCCCTGTGTCTGGTTGATTTTTTCATTTTCCCAAGGTCAACGCCCATGTGTGGAAGTGCCCTATGCTCTGTGGTTCTGTGTTTTACATGGTTTGGGAAAGAGGATACACTTGTGAAGATTGGCTGTTGGCCATTGACATCCCGCCCATCAGCTTAACAAGGCTCCCTTGACTCCGTGGGCTGTCCTGCCTTTCTGGTTTTTAGACTTTTTTCGCCTGACCCTTTTGCCCCGGGGGGGGGGGGCGAGAGATTTCTTTGTAGTGCTGATTTGCTCTCCCAGGTTGCTTGGTTGGCCAAAAAGGGCGTATGCGTTTTTTCCTGAATATATTCAGGAAAAAACGCATACGCCCTTTTTGGCCAACCGCATCATTGTCCACGTTCTGGCGCTTTTCATGTGCTATCGGGGCCATTCCGATGTACCCGTTGACATCCGTTTCCTGCAGTTCTGCCTTGCGTTCAGCGCCTCTTCGTAGCCTGCCCTCAATATATTTTGGGGCGATAGTTATCGTTTAGAACTCTGCAGGTTTGGGAAGTGCAGGGCCCCTGAGCTCCATTTCCCAAGTCGCTTTTTTGTGAGTGGGACGCAACATGGCTGGATGGCTTCACGCCCTATTGTCGATCCGGGGTGGCAGGCTGAACCGCTGGTGAATTCTTCTTCGTGATGGGAAATGAGAGTGACATGTGCCCGACCAAACACCTCCAGCGAGTCTCTCATTGGTTCCCCCTCTTGCAGTTCATCCTGCGGACAAATTGCAGACGGTACGAAAGAGGCATGGAAAGGCGCCGAGTCTCCAAGTGGGGAGATTGTTAGTAAGGGGGCCTGAATGGAGAACACGAGCACCAGGAGAGGAAAACTGAGGTGAGTTTCAGAAAGCTTTCCCGATCCCACGGTGTAGCATCCGCTGGGTTTCCAATGAGTGCTTTCGCTGTCGGAAGATTGCGTTGAACCTGGAGAGTTGGGACCCATGGAATGGGGAGCACGCAGGATTCCTTTCAAGGGTCTGCATTTGCTTTCCCAACCTCACCAATCGTCTCAGCCCCAAGAGTGTCCAGCCTTATGTCTTCTGCCGCTGGGGCTGTAGATGTGGTCAATCCTGGTTGCATGCCAGTCCCTGAACGCATTTTGGAAGAATTTCTCTCTGTTTTGCCCTGCTTGTTTCTTCTTTATGTTGGAAATGTATCCTCAGAATGGGTCTGAGCTGCTTTTCCCTGCTGGCTTTAGGCCGCTTTACACACACTTGATGCACTTACACAGAGATATCAAGACTTAGCTTTTAAGATGCTTACTAGTCGGATAGATACTTGTGCGATGAACAGGGTCTGGTGAGTCCAGTTGATTGAGCAAGGAGTAGGTCGTGTCCATTCCATATTCGGTTTTCGGAAGGGTATCTGTGCTCATTTCAAACTCGAGTTTTATGCGTCACCGCACCTCACCTTTCCCCTGAAGCAGGCATAAGTGTGTTTTCTAAAAGCGTGACTCTGTTCTGTTTGGGGATTCCGTTCATGGGGAGCGATTTTTACATTCCCTCGATAAGTGATATCATAAGTTTCGTTTTTTGTGGGACTTATTTCACTGAGGATGATCGTACCTAAATCCACTCAGGATGCTGCTACCAGCCTCATGACGTGGATTTCATGGCTGAGTGACACTCCATTGGACCTACGTAGCACCACTTGTCCACTTGACTTTGTCCACTTGTCCACTCGTCTTTGTCCACTTGGCTCTTTCCTGGGATATGAAACGTGTACCGGAGTGGAGGTTCTTGTCAAGACAGCAGCCCTGAACTTTGGGGTCCCTGTGTCTGGTTGATTTTTTCATTTTCCCAAGGTCAACGCCCATGTGTGGAAGTGCCCTATGCTCTGTGGTTCTGTGTTTTACATGGTTTGGGAAAGAGGATACACTTGTGAAGATTGGCTGTTGGCCATTGACATCCCGCCCATCAGCTTAACAAGGCTCCCTTGACTCCGTGGGCTGTCCTGCCTTTCTGGTTTTTAGACTTTTTTCGCCTGACCCTTTTGCCCCGGTGGGGGGGGCGAGAGATTTCTTTGTAGTGCTGATTTGCTCTCCCAGGTTGCTTGGTTGGCCAAAAAGGGCGTATGCGTTTTTTCCTGAATATATTCAGGAAAAAACGCATACGCCCTTTTTGGCCAACCGCATCATTGTCCACGTTCTGGCGCTTTTCATGTGCTATCGGGGCCATTCCGATGTACCCGTTGACATCCGTTTCCTGCAGTTCTGCCTTGCGTTCAGCGCCTCTTCGTAGCCTGCGCTCAATATATTTTGGGGCGATAGTTATCGTTTAGAACTCTGCAGGTTTGGGAAGTGCAGGGCCCCTGAGCTCCATTTCCCAAGTCGCTTTTTTGTGAGTGGGACGCAACACGGCTGGATGGCTTCACGCCCTATTGTCAATCCGGGGTGGCAGGCTGAACCTCTGGTGAATTCTTCTTCGTGATGGGAAATGAGAGTGACATGTGCCCGACCAAACACCTCCAGCGAGTCTCTCATTGGTTCCCCCTCTTGCAGTTCATCCTGCGGACAAATTGCAGACGGTACGAAAGAGGCATGGAAAGGCGCCGAGTCTCCAAGTGGGGAGATTGTTAGTAAGGGGGCCTGAATGGAGAACACGAGCACCAGGAGAGGAAAACTGAGGTGAGTTTCAGAAAGCTTTCCCGATCCCACGGTGTAGCATCCGCTGGGTTTCCAATGAGTGCTTTCGCTGTCGGAAGATTGCGTTGAACCTGGAGAGTTGGGAGCCATGGAATGGGGAGCACGCAGGATTCCTTTCAAGGGTCTGCATTTGCTTTCCCAACCTCACGAATCGTCTCAGCCCCAAGAGTGTCCAGCCTTATGTCTTCTGCCGCTGGGGCTGTAGATGTGGTCAATCCTGGTTGCATGCCAGTCCCTGAACGCATTTTGGAAGAATTTCTCTCTGTTTTGCCCTGCTTGTTTCTTCTTTGTGTTGGAAATGTATCCTCAGAATGGGTCTGAGCTGATTTTCCCTGCTGGTTTTAGGCCGCTTTACACACACTTGATGCACTTACACAGAGATATCAAGACTTAGCTTTTAAGATGCTTACTAGTCGGATAGATACTTGTGCGATGAACAGGGTCTGGTGAGTCCAGTTGATTGAGCAAGGAGTAGGTCGTGTCCATTCCATATTCGGTTTTCGGAAGGGTATCTGTGCTCATTCCAAACTCGAGTTTTATGCGTCACCGCACCTCACCTTTCCCCTGAAGCAGGCATAAGTGTGTTTTCTAAAAGCGTGACTCTGTTCTGTTTGGGGATTCCGTTCATGGGGAGCGATTTTTACATTCCCTCGATAAGTGATATCATAAGTTTCTTTTTTTGTGGGACTTATTTCACTGAGGATGATCGTACCTAAATCCACTCAGGATGCTGCTACCAGCCTCATGACGTGGATTTCATGGCTGAGTGACACTCCATTGGACCTACGTAGCACCACTTGTCCACTTGTCCACTTGTCTTTGTCCACTTGTCCACTCGTCTTTGTCCACTTGGCTCTTTCCTGGGATATGAAACGTGTACCGGAGTGGAGGTTCTTGTCAAGACAGCAGCCCTCAACTTTGGGGCCCCTGTGTCTGGTTGATTTTTTCATTTTCCCAAGGTCAACGCCCATGTGTGGAAGTGCCCTATGCTCTGTGGTTCTGTGTTTTCCATGGTTTGGGAAAGAGGATACACTTGTGAAGATTGGCTGTTGGCCATTGACATCCCGCCCATCAGCTTAACAAGGCTCCCTTGACTCCGTGGGCTGTCCTGCCTTTCTGGTTTTTAGACTTTTTTCGCCTGGCCCTTTTGCCCCCGGGGGGGGGGGCGAGACATTTCTTTGTAGTGCTGATTTGCTCTCCCAGGTTGCTTGGTTGGCCAAAAAGGGCGTATGCGTCACGCCCTTTTTGGCCAACCGCATCATTGTCCACGTTCTGGCGCATTTCATGTGCTATCGGGGCCATTCCGATGTACCCGTTGACATCCGTTTCCTGCAATTCTGCCTTGCGTTCAACGCCTCTTCGTAGCCTGACCTCAATATATTTTGGGGCGATAGTTATCGTTTAGAACTCTGCAGGTTTGGGAAGTGCAGTGCCCCTGAGCTCCATTTCCCAAGTCGCTTTTTTGTGAGTGGGACGCAACACGGCTGGATGGCTTCACGCCCTATTGTCGATCCGCGGTGGCAGGCTGAGCCTCTGGTGAATTCTTCTTCGCGATGGGAAATGAGAGTGACATGTGCCCGACCAAACACCTCCAGCGAGTCTCTCATTGGTTCCCCCTCTTGCAGTTCATCCTGCGGACAAATTGCAGACGGTACGAAAGAGGCATGGAAAGGCGCCGAGTCTCCAAGTGGGGAGATTGTTAGTAAGGGGGCCTGAATGGAGAACACGAGCACCAGGAGATGAAAACTGAGGTGGGTTTCAGAAAGCTTTCCCGATCCCACGGTGTAGCATCCGCTGGGTTTCCAATGAGTGCTTTCGCTGTCGGAAGATTGCGTTGAACCTGGAGAGTTGGGACCCATGGAATGGGGAGCACGCAGGATTCCTTTCAAGGGTCTGCATTTGCTTTCCCAACCTCACCAATCGTCTCAGCCCCAAGAGTGTCCAGCCTTATGTCTTCTGCCGCTGGGGCTGTAGATGTGGTCAATCCTGGTTGCATGCCAGTCCCTGAACGCATTTTGGAAGAATTTCTCTCTGTTTTGCCCTGCTTGTTTCTTCTTTATGTTGGAAATGTATCCTCAGAATGGGTCTGAGCTGATTTTCCCTGCTGGCTTTAGGCCGCTTTACACACACTTGATGCACTTACACAGAGATATCAAGACTTAGCTTTTAAGAAGCTTACTAGTCGGATAGATACTTGTGCGATGAACAGGGTCTGGTGAGTCCAGTTGATTGAGCAAGGAGTAGGTCGTGTCCATTCCATATTCGGTTTTCGGAAGGGTATCTGTGCTCATTTCAAACTCGAGTTTTATGCGTCACCCCACCTCACCTTTCCCCTGAAGCAGGCATAAGTGTGTTTTCTAAAAGCGTGACTCTGTTCTGTTTGGGGATTCCGTTCATGGGGAGCGATTTTTACATTCCCTCGATAAGTGATATCATAAGTTTCTTTTTTTGTGGGACTGATTTCACTGAGGATGATCGTACCTAAATCCACTCAGGATGCTGCTACCAGCCTCATGACGTGGATTTCATGGCTGAGTGACACTCCATTGGACCTACGTAGCACCACTTGTCCACTTGTCCACTTGTCTTTGTCCACTTGTCCACTCGTCTTTGTCCACTTGTCTCTTTCCTGGGATATGAAACGTGTACCGGAGTGGAGGTTCTTGTCAAGACAGCAGCCCTCAACTTTGGGGTCCCTGTGTCTGGTTGATTTTTTCATTTTCCCAAGGTCAACGCCCATGTGTGGAAGTGCCCTATGCTCTGTGGTTCTGTGTTTTACATGGTTTGGGAAAGAGGATACACTTGTGAAGATTGGCTGTTGGCCATTGACATCCCGCCCATCAGCTTAACAAGGCTCCCTTGACTCCGTGGGCTGTCCTGCCTTTCTGGTTTTTAGACTTTTTTCGCCTGACCCTTTTGCCCCGGGGGGGGGGGGGGCGAGAGATTTCTTTGTAGTGCTGATTTGCTCTCCCAGGTTGCTTGGTTGGCCAAAAAGGGCGTATGCGTTTTTTCCTGAATATATTCAGGAAAAAACGCATACGCCCTTTTTGGCCAACCGCATCATTGTCCACGTTCTGGCGCTTTTCATGTGCTATCGGGGCCATTCCGATGTACCCGTTGACATCCGTTTCCTGCAGTTCTGCCTTGCGTTCAGCGCCTCTTCGTAGCCTGACCTCAATATATTTTGGGGCGATAGTTATCGTTTACAACTCTGCAGGTTTGGGAAGTGCAGGGCCCCTGAGCTCCATTTCCCAAGTCGCTTTTTTGTGAGTGGGACGCAACACGGCTGGATGGCTTCACGCCCTATTGTCGATCCGGGGTGGCAGGCTGAACCGCTGGTGAATTCTTCTTCGTGATGGGAAATGAGAGTGACATGTGCCCGACCAAACACCTCCAGCGAGTCTCTCATTGGTTCCCCCTCTTGCAGTTCATCCTGCGGACAAATTGCAGACGGTACGAAAGAGGCATGGAAAGGCGCCGAGTCTCCAAGTGGGGAGATTGTTAGTAAGGGGGCCTGAATGGAGAACACGAGCACCAGGAGAGGAAAACTGAGGTGAGTTTCAGAAAGCTTTCCCGATCCCACGGTGTAGCATCCGCTGGGTTTCCAATGAGTGCTTTCGCTGTCGGAAGATTGCGTTGAACCTGGAGAGTTGGGACCCATGGAATGGGGAGCACGCAGGATTCCTTTCAAGGGTCTGCATTTGCTTTCCCAACCTCACCAATCGTCTCAGCCCCAAGAGTGTCCAGCCTTATGTCTTCTGCCGCTGGGGCTGTAGATGTGGTCAATCCTGGTTGCATGCCAGTCCCTGAACGCATTTTGGAAGAATTTCTCTCTGTTTTGCCCTGCTTGTTTCTTCTTTATGTTGGAAATGTATCCTCAGAATGGGTCTGAGCTGCTTTTCCCTGCTGGCTTTAGGCCGCTTTACACACACTTGATGCACTTACACAGAGATATCAAGACTTAGCTTTTAAGATGCTTACTAGTCGGATAGATACTTGTGCGATGAACAGGGTCTGGTGAGTCCAGTTGATTGAGCAAGGAGTAGGTCGTGTCCATTCCATATTCGGTTTTCGGAAGGGTATCTGTGCTCATTTCAAACTCGAGTTTTATGCGTCACCGCACCTCACCTTTCCCCTGAAGCAGGCATAAGTGTGTTTTCTAAAAGCGTGACTCTGTTCTGTTTGGGGATTCCGTTCATGGGGAGCGATTTTTACATTCCCTCGATAAGTGATATCATAAGTTTCTTTTTTTGTGGGACTTATTTCACTGAGGATGATCGTACCTAAATCCACTCAGGATGCTGCTACCAGCCTCATGACGTGGATTTCATGGCTGAGTGACACTCCATTGGACCTACGTAGCACCACTTGTCCACTTGACTTTGTCCACTTGTCCACTCGTCTTTGTCCACTTGGCTCTTTCCTGGGATATGAAACGTGTACCGGAGTGGAGGTTCTTGTGAAGACAGCAGCCCTGAACTTTGGGGTCCCTGTGTCTGGTTGATTTTTTCATTTTCCCAAGGTCAACGCCCATGTGTGGAAGTGCCCTATGCTCTGTGGTTCTGTGTTTTACATGGTTTGGGAAAGAGGATACACTTGTGAAGATTGGCTGTTGGCCATTGACATCCCGCCCATCAGCTTAACAAGGCTCCCTTGACTCCGTGGGCTGTCCTGCCTTTCTGGTTTTTAGACTTTTTTCGCCTGACCCTTTTGCCCCGGTGGGGGGGGCGAGAGATTTCTTTGTAGTGCTGATTTGCTCTCCCAGGTTGCTTGGTTGGCCAAAAAGGGCGAATGCGTTTTTTCCTGAATATATTCAGGAAAAAACGCATACGCCCTTTTTGGCCAACCGCATCATTGTCCACGTTCTGGCGCTTTTCATGTGCTATCGGGGCCATTCCGATGTACCCGTTGACATCCGTTTCCTGCAGTTCTGCCTTGCGTTCAGCGCCTCTTCGTAGCCTGACCTCAATATATTTTGGGGCGATAGTTATCGTTTAGAACTCTGCAGGTTTGGGAAGTGCAGGGCCCCTGAGCTCCATTTCCCAAGTCGCTTTTTTGTGAGTGGGACGCAACACGGCTGGATGGCTTCACGCCCTATTGTCGATCCGGGGTGGCAGGCTGAACCTCTGGTGAATTCTTCTTCGTGATGGGAAATGAGAGTGACATGTGCCCGACCAAACACCTCCAGCGAGTCTCTCATTGGTTCCCCCTCTTGCAGTTCATCCTGCGGACAAATTGCAGACGGTACGAAAGAGGCATGGAAAGGCGCCGAGTCTCCAAGTGGGGAGATTGTTAGTAAGGGGGCCTGAATGGAGAACACGAGCACCAGGAGAGGAAAACTGAGGTGAGTTTCAGAAAGCTTTCCCGATCCCACGGTGTAGCATCCGCTGGGTTTCCAATGAGTGCTTTCGCTGTCGGAAGATTGCGTTGAACCTGGAGAGATGGGAGCCATGGAATGGGGAGCACGCAGGATTCCTTTCAAGGGTCTGCATTTGCTTTCCCAACCTCACCAATCGTCTCAGCCCCAAGAGTGTCCAGCCTTATGTCTTCTGCCGCTGGGGCTGTAGATGTGGTCAATCCTGGTTGCATGCCAGTCCCTGAACGCATTTTGGAAGAATTTCTCTCTGTTTTGCCCTGCTTGTTTCTTCTTTATGTTGGAAATGTATCCTCAGAATGGGTCTGAGCTGATTTTCCCTGCTGGCTTTAGGCCGCTTTACACACACTTGATGCACTTACACAGAGATATCAAGACTTAGCTTTTAAGATGCTTACTAGTCGGATAGATACTTGTGCGATGAACAGGGTCTGGTGAGTCCAGTTGATTGAGCAAGGAGTAGGTCGTGTCCATTCCATATTCGGTTTTCGGAAGGGTATCTGTGCTCATTTCAAACTCGAGTTTTATGCGTCACCGCACCTCACCTTTCCCCTGAAGCAGGCATAAGTGTGTTTTCTAAAAGCGTGACTCTGTTCTGTTTGGGGATTCCGTTCATGGGGAGCGATTTTTACATTCCCTCGATAAGTGATATCATAAGTTTCTTTTTTTGTGGGACTTATTTCACTGAGGATGATCGTACCTAAATCCACTCAGGATGCTGCTACCAGCCTCATGACGTGGATTTCATGGCTGAGTGACACTCCATTGGACCTACGTAGCACCACTTGTCCACTTGTCCACTTGTCTTTGTCCACTTGTCCACTCGTCTTTGTCCACTTGGCTCTTTCCTGGGATATGAAACGTGTACCGGAGTGGAGGTTCTTGTCAAGACAGCAGCCCTCAACTTTGGGGTCCCTGTGTCTGGTTGATTTTTTCATTTTCCCAAGGTCAACGCCCATGTGTGGAAGTGCCCTATGCTCTGTGGTTCTGTGTTTTACATGGTTTGGGAAAGAGGATACACTTGTGAAGATTGGCTGTTGGCCATTGACATCCCGCCCATCAGCTTAACAAGGCTCCCTTGACTCCGTGGGCTGTCCTGCCTTTCTGGTTTTTAGACTTTTTTCGCCTGGCCCTTTTGCCCCGGGGGGGGGGGCGAGAGATTTCTTTGTAGTGCTGATTTGCTCTCCCAGGTTGCTTGGTTGGCCAAAAAGGGCGTATGCGTTTTTTCCTGAATATATTCAGGAAAAAACGCATACGCCCTTTTTGGCCAACCGCATCATTGTCCACGTTCTGGCGCTTTTCATGTGCTATCGGGGCCATTCCGATGTACCCGTTGACATCCGTTTCCTGCAGTTCTGCCTTGCGTTCAGCGCCTCTTCGTAGCCTGACCTCAATATATTTTGGGGCGATAGTTATCGTTTAGAACTCTGCAGGTTTGGGAAGTGCAGGGCCCCTGAGCTCCATTTCCCAAGTCGCTTTTTTGTGAGTGGGACGCAACACGGCTGGATGGCTTCACGCCCTATTGTCGATCCGCGGTGGCAGGCTGAACCGCTAGTGAATTCTTCTTCGTGATGGGAAATGAGAGTGACATGTGCCCGACCAAACACCTCCAGCGAGTCTCTCATTGGTTCCCCCTCTTGCAGTTCATCCTGCGGACAAATTGCAGACGGTACGAAAGAGGCATGGAAAGGCGCCGAGTCTCCAAGTGGGGAGATTGTTAGTAAGGGGGCCTGAATGGAGAACACGAGCACCAGGAGAGGAAAACTGAGGTGAGTTTCAGAAAGCTTTCCCGATCCCACGGTGTAGCATCCGCTGGGTTTCCAATGAGTGCTTTCGCTGTCGGAAGATTGCGTTGAACCTGGAGAGATGGGAGCCATGGAATGGGGAGCACGCAGGATTCCTTTCAAGGGTCTGCATTTGCTTTCCCAACCTCACCAATCGTCTCAGCCCCAAGAGTGTCCAGCCTTATGTCTTCTGCCGCTGGGGCTGTAGATGTGGTCAATCCTGGTTGCATGCCAGTCCCTGAACGCATTTTGGAAGAATTTCTCTCTGTTTTGCCCTGCTTGTTTCTTCTTTGTGTTGGAAATGTATCCTCAGAATGGGTCTGAGCTGATTTTCCCTGCTGGTTTTAGGCCGCTTTACACACACTTGATGCACTTACACAGAGATATCAAGACTTAGCTTTTAAGATGCTTACTAGTCGGATAGATACTTGTGCGATGAACAGGGTCTGGTGAGTCCAGTTGATTGAGCAAGGAGTAGGTCGTGTCCATTCCATATTCGGTTTTCGGAAGGGTATCTGTGCTCATTTCAAACTCGAGTTTTATGCGTCACCGCACCTCACCTTTCCCCTGAAGCAGGCATAAGTGTGTTTTCTAAAAGCGTGACTCTGTTCTGTTTGGGGATTCCGTTCATGGGGAGCGATTTTTACATTCCCTCGATAAGTGATATCATAAGTTTCTTTTTTTGTGGGACTTATTTCACTGAGGATGATCGTACCTAAATCCACTCAGGATGCTGCTACCAGCCTCATGACGTGGATTTCATGGCTGAGTGACACTCCATTGGACCTACGTAGCACCACTTGTCCACTTGTCCACTTGTCTTTGTCCACTTGTCCACTCGTCTTTGTCCACTTGGCTCTTTCCTGGGATATGAAACGTGTACCGGAGTGGAGGTTCTTGTGAAGACAGCAGCCCTGAACTTTGGGGTCCCTGTGTCTGGTTGATTTTTTCATTTTCCCAAGGTCAACGCCCATGTGTGGAAGTGCCCTATGCTCTGTGGTTCTGTGTTTTACATGGTTTGGGAAAGAGGATACACTTGTGAAGATTGGCTGTTGGCCATTGACATCCCGCCCATCAGCTTAACAAGGCTCCCTTGACTCCGTGGGCTGTCCTGCCTTTCTGGTTTTTAGACTTTTTTCGCCTGGCCCTTTTGCCCCGGGGGGGGGGGGGCGAGAGATTTCTTTGTAGTGCTGATTTGCTCTCCCAGGTTGCTTGGTTGGCCAAAAAGGGCGTATGCGTTTTTTCCTGAATATATTCAGGAAAAAACGCATACGCCCTTTTTGGCCAACCACATCATTGTCCACGTTCTGGCGCTTTTCATGTGCTATCGGGGCCATTCCGATGTACCCGTTGACATCCGTTTCCTGCAGTTCTGCCTTGCGTTCAGCGCCTCTTCGTAGCCTGCGCTCAATATATTTTGGGGCGATAGTTATCGTTTAGAACTCTGCAGGTTTGGGAAGTGCAGGGCCCCTGAGCTCCATTTCCCAAGTCGCTTTTTTGTGAGTGGGACGCAACACGGCTGGATGGCTTCACGCCCTATTGTCGATCCGCGGTGGCAGGCTGAACCGCTGGTGAATTCTTCTTCGTGATGGGAAATGAGAGTGACATGTGCCCGACCAAACACCTCCAGCGAGTCTCTCATTGGTTCCCCCTCTTGCAGTTCATCCTGCGGACAAATTGCAGACGGTACGAAAGAGGCATGGAAAGGCGCCGAGTCTCCAAGTGGGGAGATTGTTAGTAAGGGGGCCTGAATGGAGAACACGAGCACCAGGAGAGGAAAACTGAGGTGAGTTTCAGAAAGCTTTCCCGATCCCACGGTGTAGCATCCGCTGGGTTTCCAATGAGTGCTTTCGCTGTCGGAAGATTGCGTTGAACCTGGAGAGTTGGGAGCCATGGAATGGGGAGCACGCAGGATTCCTTTCAAGGGTCTGCATTTGCTTTCCCAACCTCACCAATCGTCTCAGCCCCAAGAGTGTCCAGCCTTATGTCTTCTGCCGCTGGGGCTGTAGATGTGGTCAATCCTGGTTGCATGCCAGTCCCTGAACGCATTTTGGAAGAATTTCTCTCTGTTTTGCCCTGCTTGTTTCTTCTTTGTGTTGGAAATGTATCCTCAGAATGGGTCTGAGCTGATTTTCCCTGCTGGTTTTAGGCCGCTTTACACACACTTGATGCACTTACACAGAGATATCAAGACTTAGCTTTTAAGATGCTTACTAGTCGGATAGATACTTGTGCGATGAACAGGGTCTGGTGAGTCCAGTTGATTGAGCAAGGAGTAGGTCGTGTCCATTCCATATTCGGTTTTCGGAAGGGTATCTGTGCTCATTTCAAACTCGAGTTTTATGCGTCACCGCACCTCACCTTTCCCCTGAAGCAGGCATAAGTGTGTTTTCTAAAAGCGTGACTCTGTTCTGTTTGGGGATTCCGTTCATGGGGAGCGATTTTTACATTCCCTCGATAAGTGATATCATAAGTTTCTTTTTTTGTGGGACTTATTTCACTGAGGATGATCGTACCTAAATCCACTCAGGATGCTGCTACCAGCCTCATGACGTGGATTTCATGGCTGAGTGACACTCCATTGGACCTACGTAGCACCACTTGTCCACTTGTCCACTTGTCTTTGTCCACTTGTCCACTCGTCTTTGTCCACTTGGCTCTTTCCTGGGATATGAAACGTGTACCGGAGTGGAGGTTCTTGTCAAGACAGCAGCCCTCAACTTTGGGGTCCCTGTGTCTGGTTGATTTTTTCATTTTCCCAAGGTCAACGCCCATGTGTGGAAGTGCCCTATGCTCTGTGGTTCTGTGTTTTACATGGTTTGGGAAAGAGGATACACTTGTGAAGATTGGCTGTTGGCCATTGACATCCCGCCCATCAGCTTAACAAGGCTCCCTTGACTCCGTGGGCTGTCCTGCCTTTCTGGTTTTTAGACTTTTTTCGCCTGGCCCTTTTGCCCCGGGGGGGGGGGGCGAGAGATTTCTTTGTAGTGCTGATTTGCTCTCCCAGGTTGCTTGGTTGGCCAAAAAGGGCGTATGCGTTTTTTCCTGAATATATTCAGGAAAAAACGCATACGCCCTTTTTGGCCAACCACATCATTGTCCACGTTCTGGCGCTTTTCATGTGCTATCGGGGCCATTCCGATGTACCCGTTGACATCCGTTTCCTGCAGTTCTGCCTTGCGTTCAGCGCCTCTTCGTAGCCTGCGCTCAATATATTTTGGGGCGATAGTTATCGTTTAGAACTCTGCAGGTTTGGGAAGTGCAGGGCCCCTGAGCTCCATTTCCCAAGTCGCTTTTTTGTGAGTGGGACGCAACACGGCTGGATGGCTTCACGCCCTATTGTCGATCCGCGGTGGCAGGCTGAACCGCTGGTGAATTCTTCTTCGTGATGGGAAATGAGAGTGACATGTGCCCGACCAAACACCTCCAGCGAGTCTCTCATTGGTTCCCCCTCTTGCAGTTCATCCTGCGGACAAATTGCAGACGGTACGAAAGAGGCATGGAAAGGCGCCGAGTCTCCAAGTGGGGAGATTGTTAGTAAGGGGGCCTGAATGGAGAACACGAGCACCAGGAGAGGAAAACTGAGGTGAGTTTCAGAAAGCTTTCCCGATCCCACGGTGTAGCATCCGCTGGGTTTCCAATGAGTGCTTTCGCTGTCGGAAGATTGCGTTGAACCTGGAGAGTTGGGAGCCATGGAATGGGGAGCACGCAGGATTCCTTTCAAGGGTCTGCATTTGCTTTCCCAACCTCACCAATCGTCTCAGCCCCAAGAGTGTCCAGCCTTATGTCTTCTGCCGCTGGGGCTGTAGATGTGGTCAATCCTGGTTGCATGCCAGTCCCTGAACGCATTTTGGAAGAATTTCTCTCTGTTTTGCCCTGCTTGTTTCTTCTTTGTGTTGGAAATGTATCCTCAGAATGGGTCTGAGCTGATTTTCCCTGCTGGTTTTAGGCCGCTTTACACACACTTGATGCACTTACACAGAGATATCAAGACTTAGCTTTTAAGATGCTTACTAGTCGGATAGATACTTGTGCGATGAACAGGGTCTGGTGAGTCCAGTTGATTGAGCAAGGAGTAGGTCGTGTCCATTCCATATTCGGTTTTCGGAAGGGTATCTGTGCTCATTTCAAACTCGAGTTTTATGCGTCACCGCACCTCACCTTTCCCCTGAAGCAGGCATAAGTGTGTTTTCTAAAAGCGTGACTCTGTTCTGTTTGGGGATTCCGTTCATGGGGAGCGATTTTTACATTCCCTCGATAAGTGATATCATAAGTTTCTTTTTTTGTGGGACTTATTTCACTGAGGATGATCGTACCTAAATCCACTCAGGATGCTGCTACCAGCCTCATGACGTGGATTTCATGGCTGAGTGACACTCCATTGGACCTACGTAGCACCACTTGTCCACTTGTCCACTTGTCTTTGTCCACTTGTCCACTCGTCTTTGTCCACTTGGCTCTTTCCTGGGATATGAAACGTGTACCGGAGTGGAGGTTCTTGTCAAGACAGCAGCCCTCAACTTTGGGGTCCCTGTGTCTGGTTGATTTTTTCATTTTCCCAAGGTCAACGCCCATGTGTGGAAGTGCCCTATGCTCTGTGGTTCTGTGTTTTACATGGTTTGGGAAAGAGGATACACTTGTGAAGATTGGCTGTTGGCCATTGACATCCCGCCCATCAGCTTAACAAGGCTCCCTTGACTCCGTGGGCTGTCCTGCCTTTCTGGTTTTTAGACTTTTTTCGCCTGGCCCTTTTGCCCCGGGGGGGGGGGGGCGAGAGATTTCTTTGTAGTGCTGATTTGCTCTCCCAGGTTGCTTGGTTGGCCAAAAAGGGCGTATGCGTTTTTTCCTGAATATATTCAGGAAAAAACGCATACGCCCTTTTTGGCCAACCGCATCATTGTCCACGTTCTGGCGCTTTTCATGTGCTATCGGGGCCATTCCGATGTACCCGTTGACATCCGTTTCCTGCAGTTCTGCCTTGCGTTCAGCGCCTCTTCGTAGCCTGCGCTCAATATATTTTGGGGCGATAGTTATCGTTTAGAACTCTGCAGGTTTGGGAAGTGCAGGGCCCCTGAGCTCCATTTCCCAAGTCGCTTTTTTGTGAGTGGGACGCAACACGGCTGGATGGCTTCACGCCCTATTGTCGATCCGCGGTGGCAGGCTGAACCGCTGGTGAATTCTTCTTCGTGATGGGAAATGAGAGTGACATGTGCCCGACCAAACACCTCCAGCGAGTCTCTCATTGGTTCCCCCTCTTGCAGTTCATCCTGCGGACAAATTGCAGACGGTACGAAAGAGGCATGGAAAGGCGCCGAGTCTCCAAGTGGGGAGATTGTTAGTAAGGGGGCCTGAATGGAGAACACGAGCACCAGGAGAGGAAAACTGAGGTGAGTTTCAGAAAGCTTTCCCGATCCCACGGTGTAGCATCCGCTGGGTTTCCAATGAGTGCTTTCGCTGTCGGAAGATTGCGTTGAACCTGGAGAGTTGGGAGCCATGGAATGGGGAGCACGCAGGATTCCTTTCAAGGGTCTGCATTTGCTTTCCCAACCTCACCAATCGTCTCAGCCCCAAGAGTGTCCAGCCTTCTGTCTTCTGCCGCTGGGGCTGTAGATGTGGTCAATCCTGGTTGCATGCCAGTCCCTGAACGCATTTTGGAAGAATTTCTCTCTGTTTTGCCCTGCTTGTTTCTTCTTTGTGTTGGAAATGTATCCTCAGAATGGGTCTGAGCTGATTTTCCCTGCTGGTTTTAGGCCGCTTTACACACACTTGATGCACTTACACAGAGATATCAAGACTTAGCTTTTAAGATGCTTACTAGTCGGATAGATACTTGTGCGATGAACAGGGTCTGGTGAGTCCAGTTGATTGAGCAAGGAGTAGGTCGTGTCCATTCCATATTCGGTTTTCGGAAGGGTATCTGTGCTCATTTCAAACTCGAGTTTTATGCGTCACCGCACCTCACCTTTCCCCTGAAGCAGGCATAAGTGTGTTTTCTAAAAGCGTGACTCTGTTCTGTTTGGGGATTCCGTTCATGGGGAGCGATTTTTACATTCCCTCGATAAGTGATATCATAAGTTTCTTTTTTTGTGGGACTTATTTCACTGAGGATGATCGTACCTAAATCCACTCAGGATGCTGCTACCAGCCTCATGACGTGGATTTCATGGCTGAGTGACACTCCATTGGACCTACGTAGCACCACTTGTCCACTTGTCCACTTGTCTTTGTCCACTTGTCCACTCGTCTTTGTCCACTTGGCTCTTTCCTGGGATATGAAACGTGTACCGGAGTGGAGGTTCTTGTCAAGACAGCAGCCCTCAACTTTGGGGTCCCTGTGTCTGGTTGATTTTTTCATTTTCCCAAGGTCAACGCCCATGTGTGGAAGTGCCCTATGCTCTGTGGTTCTGTGTTTTACATGGTTTGGGAAAGAGGATACACTTGTGAAGATTGGCTGTTGGCCATTGACATCCCGCCCATCAGCTTAACAAGGCTCCCTTGACTCCGTGGGCTGTCCTGCCTTTCTGGTTTTTAGACTTTTTTCGCCTGGCCCTTTTGCCCCGGGGGGCGGGGCGAGAGATTTCTTTGTAGTGCTGATTTGCTCTCCCAGGTTGCTTGGTTGGCCAAAAAGGGCGTATGCGTTTTTTCCTGAATATATTCAGGAAAAAACGCATACGCCCTTTTTGGCCAACCACATCATTGTCCTCGTTCTGGCGCTTTTCATGTGCTATCGGGGCCATTCCGATGTACCCGTTGACATCCGTTTCCTGCAGTTCTGCCTTGCGTTCAGCGCCTCTTCGTAGCCTGCGCTCAATATATTTTGGGGCGATAGTTATCGTTTAGAACTCTGCAGGTTTGGGAAGTGCAGGGCCCCTGAGCTCCATTTCCGAAGTCGCTTTTTTGTGAGTGGGACGCAACACGGCTGGATGGCTTCACGCCCTATTGTCGATCCGCGGTGGCAGGCTGAACCGCTGGTGAATTCTTCTTCGTGATGGGAAATGAGAGTGACATGTGCCCGACCAAACACCTCCAGCGAGTCTCTCATTGGTTCCCCCTCTTGCAGTTCATCCTGCGGACAAATTGCAGACGGTACGAAAGAGGCATGGAAAGGCGCCGAGTCTCCAAGTGGGGAGATTGTTAGTAAGGGGGCCTGAATGGAGAACACGAGCACCAGGAGAGGAAAACTGAGGTGAGTTTCAGAAAGCTTTCCCGATCCCACGGTGTAGCATCCGCTGGGTTTCCAATGAGTGCTTTCGCTGTCGGAAGATTGCGTTGAACCTGGAGAGTTGGGAGCCATGGAATGGGGAGCACGCAGGATTCCTTTCAAGGGTCTGCATTTGCTTTCCCAACCTCACCAATCGTCTCAGCCCCAAGAGTGTCCAGCCTTCTGTCTTCTGCCGTTGGGGCTGTAGATGTGGTCAATCCTGGTTGCATGCCAGTCCCTGAACGCATTTTGGAAGAATTTCTCTCTGTTTTGCCCTGCTTGTTTCTTCTTTGTGTTGGAAATGTATCCTCAGAATGGGTCTGAGCTGATTTTCCCTGCTGGTTTTAGGCCGCTTTACACACACTTGATGCACTTACACAGAGATATCAAGACTTAGCTTTTAAGATGCTTACTAGTCGGATAGATACTTGTGCGATGAACAGGGTCTGGTGAGTCCAGTTGATTGAGCAAGGAGTAGGTCGTGTCCATTCCATATTCGGTTTTCGGAAGGGTATCTGTGCTCATTTCAAACTCGAGTTTTATGCGTCACCGCACCTCACCTTTCCCCTGAAGCAGGCATAAGTGTGTTTTCTAAAAGCGTGACTCTGTTCTGTTTGGGGATTCCGTTCATGGGAAGCGATTTTTACATTCCCTCGATAAGTGATATCATAAGTTTCTTTTTTTGTGGGACTTATTTCACTGAGGATGATCGTACCTAAATCCACTCAGGATGCTGCTACCAGCCTCATGACGTGGATTTCATGGCTGAGTGACACTCCATTGGACCTACGTAGCACCACTTGTCCACTTGTCCACTTGTCTTTGTCCACTTGTCCACTCGTCTTTGTCCACTTGGCTCTTTCCTGGGATATGAAACGTGTACCGGAGTGGAGGTTCTTGTCAAGACAGCAGCCCTCAACTTTGGGGTCCCTGTGTCTGGTTGATTTTTTCATTTTCCCAAGGTCAACGCCCATGTGTGGAAGTGCCCTATGCTCTGTGGTTCTGTGTTTTCCATGGTTTGGAAAAGAGGATACACTTGTGAAGATTGGCTGTTGGCCATTGACATCCCGCCCATCAGCTTAACAAGGCTCCCTTGACTCCGTGGGCTGTCCTGCCTTTCTGGTTTTTAGACTTTTTTCGCCTGGCCCTTTTGCCCCGGGGGGGGGGGGCCGAGAGATTTCTTTGTAGTGCTGATTTGCTCTCCCAGGTTGCTTGGTTGGCCAAAAAGGGCGTATGCGTTTTTTCCTGAATATATTCAGGAAAAAACGCATACGCCCTTTTTGGCCAACCGCATCATTGTCCACGTTCTGGCGCTTTTCATGTGCTATCGGGGCCATTCCGATGTACCCGTTGACATCCGTTTCCTGCAGTTCTGCCTTGCGTTCAGCGCCTCTTCGTAGCCTGCCCTCAATATATTTTGGGGCGATAGTTATCGTTTAGAACTCTGCAGGTTTGGGAAGTGCAGGGCCCCTGAGCTCCATTTCCCAAGTCGCTTTTTTGTGAGTGGGACGCAACACGGCTGGATGGCTTCACGCCCTATTGTCGATCCGCGGTGGCAGGCTGAACCGCTGGTGAATTCTTCTTCGTGATGGGAAATGAGAGTGACATGTGCCCGACCAAACACCTCCAGCGAGTCTCTCATTGGTTCCCCCTCTTGCAGTTCATCCTGCGGACAAATTGCAGACGGTACGAAAGAGGCATGGAAAGGCGCCGAGTCTCCAAGTGGGGAGATTGTTAGTAAGGGGGCCTGAATGGAGAACACGAGCACCAGGAGAGGAAAACTGAGGTGAGTTTCAGAAAGCTTTCCCGATCCCACGGTGTAGCATCCGCTGGGTTTCCAATGAGTGCTTTCGCTGTCGGAAGATTGCGTTGAACCTGGAGAGTTGGGAGCCATGGAATGGGGAGCACGCAGGATTCCTTTCAAGGGTCTGCATTTGCTTTCCCAACCTCACCAATCGTCTCAGCCCCAAGAGTGTCCAGCCTTCTGTCTTCTGCCGCTGGGGCTGTAGATGTGGTCAATCCTGGTTGCATGCCAGTCCCTGAACGCATTTTGGAAGAATTTCTCTCTGTTTTGCCCTGCTTGTTTCTTCTTTGTGTTGGAAATGTATCCTCAGAATGGGTCTGAGCTGATTTTCCCTGCTGGTTTTAGGCCGCTTTACACACACTTGATGCACTTACACAGAGATATCAAGACTTAGCTTTTAAGATGCTTACTAGTCGGATAGATACTTGTGCGATGAACAGGGTCTGGTGAGTCCAGTTGATTGAGCAAGGAGTAGGTCGTGTCCATTCCATATTCGGTTTTCGGAAGGGTATCTGTGCTCATTTCAAACTCGAGTTTTATGCGTCACCGCACCTCACCTTTCCCCTGAAGCAGGCATAAGTGTGTTTTCTAAAAGCGTGACTCTGTTCTGTTTGGGGATTCCGTTCATGGGGAGCGATTTTTACATTCCCTCGATAAGTGATATCATAAGTTTCTTTTTTTGTGGGACTTATTTCACTGAGGATGATCGTACCTAAATCCACTCAGGATGCTGCTACCAGCCTCATGACGTGGATTTCATGGCTGAGTGACACTCCATTGGACCTACGTAGCACCACTTGTCCACTTGTCCACTTGTCTTTGTCCACTTGTCCACTCGTCTTTGTCCACTTGGCTCTTTCCTGGGATATGAAACGTGTACCGGAGTGGAGGTTCTTGTCAAGACAGCAGCCCTCAACTTTGGGGTCCCTGTGTCTGGTTGATTTTTTCATTTTCCCAAGGTCAACGCCCATGTGTGGAAGTGCCCTATGCTCTGTGGTTCTGTGTTTTACATGGTTTGGGAAAGAGGATACACTTGTGAAGATTGGCTGTTGGCCATTGACATCCCGCCCATCAGCTTAACAAGGCTCCCTTGACTCCGTGGGCTGTCCTGCCTTTCTGGTTTTTAGACTTTTTTCGCCTGGCCCTTTTGCCCCGGGGGGCGGGGCGAGAGATTTCTTTGTAGTGCTGATTTGCTCTCCCAGGTTGCTTGGTTGGCCAAAAAGGGCGTATGCGTTTTTTCCTGAATATATTCAGGAAAAAACGCATACGCCCTTTTTGGCCAACCACATCATTGTCCTCGTTCTGGCGCTTTTCATGTGCTATCGGGGCCATTCCGATGTACCCGTTGACATCCGTTTCCTGCAGTTCTGCCTTGCGTTCAGCGCCTCTTCGTAGCCTGCGCTCAATATATTTTGGGGCGATAGTTATCGTTTAGAACTCTGCAGGTTTGGGAAGTGCAGGGCCCCTGAGCTCCATTTCCCAAGTCGCTTTTTTGTGAGTGGGACGCAACACGGCTGGATGGCTTCACGCCCTATTGTCGATCCGCGGTGGCAGGCTGAACCGCTGGTGAATTCTTCTTCGTGATGGGAAATGAGAGTGACATGTGCCCGACCAAACACCTCCAGCGAGTCTCTCATTGGTTCCCCCTCTTGCAGTTCATCCTGCGGACAAATTGCAGACGGTACGAAAGAGGCATGGAAAGGCGCCGAGTCTCCAAGTGGGGAGATTGTTAGTAAGGGGGCCTGAATGGAGAACACGAGCACCAGGAGAGGAAAACTGAGGTGAGTTTCAGAAAGCTTTCCCGATCCCACGGTGTAGCATCCGCTGGGTTTCCAATGAGTGCTTTCGCTGTCGGAAGATTGCGTTGAACCTGGAGAGTTGGGAGCCATGGAATGGGGAGCACGCAGGATTCCTTTCAAGGGTCTGCATTTGCTTTCCCAACCTCACCAATCGTCTCAGCCCCAAGAGTGTCCAGCCTTATGTCTTCTGCCGCTGGGGCTGTAGATGTGGTCAATCCTGGTTGCATGCCAGTCCCTGAACGCATTTTGGAAGAATTTCTCTCTGTTTTGCCCTGCTTGTTTCTTCTTTGTGTTGGAAATGTATCCTCAGAATGGGTCTGAGCTGATTTTCCCTGCTGGTTTTAGGCCGCTTTACACACACTTGATGCACTTACACAGAGATATCAAGACTTAGCTTTTAAGATGCTTACTAGTCGGATAGATACTTGTGCGATGAACAGGGTCTGGTGAGTCCAGTTGATTGAGCAAGGAGTAGGTCGTGTCCATTCCATATTCGGTTTTCGGAAGGGTATCTGTGCTCATTTCAAACTCGAGTTTTATGCGTCACCGCACCTCACCTTTCCCCTGAAGCAGGCATAAGTGTGTTTTCTAAAAGCGTGACTCTGTTCTGTTTGGGGATTCCGTTCATGGGGAGCGATTTTTACATTCCCTCGATAAGTGATATCATAAGTTTCTTTTTTTGTGGGACTTATTTCACTGAGGATGATCGTACCTAAATCCACTCAGGATGCTGCTACCAGCCTCATGACGTGGATTTCATGGCTGAGTGACACTCCATTGGACCTACGTAGCACCACTTGTCCACTTGTCCACTTGTCTTTGTCCACTTGTCCACTCGTCTTTGTCCACTTGGCTCTTTCCTGGGATATGAAACGTGTACCGGAGTGGAGGTTCTTGTCAAGACAGCAGCCCTCAACTTTGGGGTCCCTGTGTCTGGTTGATTTTTTCATTTTCCCAAGGTCAACGCCCATGTGTGGAAGTGCCCTATGCTCTGTGGTTCTGTGTTTTACATGGTTTGGGAAAGAGGATACACTTGTGAAGATTGGCTGTTGGCCATTGACATCCCGCCCATCAGCTTAACAAGGCTCCCTTGACTCCGTGGGCTGTCCTGCCTTTCTGGTTTTTAGACTTTTTTCGCCTGGCCCTTTTGCCCCGGGGGGGGGGGGCGAGAGATTTCTTTGTAGTGCTGATTTGCTCTCCCAGGTTGCTTGGTTGGCCAAAAAGGGCGTATGCGTTTTTTCCTGAATATATTCAGGAAAAAACGCATACGCCCTTTTTGGCCAACCACATCATTGTCCACGTTCTGGCGCTTTTCATGTGCTATCGGGGCCATTCCGATGTACCCGTTGACATCCGTTTCCTGCAGTTCTGCCTTGCGTTCAGCGCCTCTTCGTAGCCTGCGCTCAATATATTTTGGGGCGATAGTTATCGTTTAGAACTCTGCAGGTTTGGGAAGTGCAGGGCCCCTGAGCTCCATTTCCCAAGTCGCTTTTTTGTGAGTGGGACGCAACACGGCTGGATGGCTTCACGCCCTATTGTCGATCCGCGGTGGCAGGCTGAACCGCTGGTGAATTCTTCTTCGTGATGGGAAATGAGAGTGACATGTGCCCGACCAAACACCTCCAGCGAGTCTCTCATTGGTTCCCCCTCTTGCAGTTCATCCTGCGGACAAATTGCAGACGGTACGAAAGAGGCATGGAAAGGCGCCGAGTCTCCAAGTGGGGAGATTGTTAGTAAGGGGGCCTGAATGGAGAACACGAGCACCAGGAGAGGAAAACTGAGGTGAGTTTCAGAAAGCTTTCCCGATCCCACGGTGTAGCATCCGCTGGGTTTCCAATGAGTGCTTTCGCTGTCGGAAGATTGCGTTGAACCTGGAGAGTTGGGAGCCATGGAATGGGGAGCACGCAGGATTCCTTTCAAGGGTCTGCATTTGCTTTCCCAACCTCACCAATCGTCTCAGCCCCAAGAGTGTCCAGCCTTATGTCTTCTGCCGCTGGGGCTGTAGATGTGGTCAATCCTGGTTGCATGCCAGTCCCTGAACGCATTTTGGAAGAATTTCTCTCTGTTTTGCCCTGCTTGTTTCTTCTTTGTGTTGGAAATGTATCCTCAGAATGGGTCTGAGCTGATTTTCCCTGCTGGTTTTAGGCCGCTTTACACACACTTGATGCACTTACACAGAGATATCAAGACTTAGCTTTTAAGATGCTTACTAGTCGGATAGATACTTGTGCGATGAACAGGGTCTGGTGAGTCCAGTTGATTGAGCAAGGAGTAGGTCGTGTCCATTCCATATTCGGTTTTCGGAAGGGTATCTGTGCTCATTTCAAACTCGAGTTTTATGCGTCACCGCACCTCACCTTTCCCCTGAAGCAGGCATAAGTGTGTTTTCTAAAAGCGTGACTCTGTTCTGTTTGGGGATTCCGTTCATGGGAAGCGATTTTTACATTCCCTCGATAAGTGATATCATAAGTTTCTTTTTTTGTGGGACTTATTTCACTGAGGATGATCGTACCTAAATCCACTCAGGATGCTGCTACCAGCCTCATGACGTGGATTTCATGGCTGAGTGACACTCCATTGGACCTACGTAGCACCACTTGTCCACTTGTCCACTTGTCTTTGTCCACTTGTCCACTCGTCTTTGTCCACTTGGCTCTTTCCTGGGATATGAAACGTGTACCGGAGTGGAGGTTCTTGTCAAGACAGCAGCCCTCAACTTTGGGGTCCCTGTGTCTGGTTGATTTTTTCATTTTCCCAAGGTCAACGCCCATGTGTGGAAGTGCCCTATGCTCTGTGGTTCTGTGTTTTCCATGGTTTGGAAAAGAGGATACACTTGTGAAGATTGGCTGTTGGCCATTGACATCCCGCCCATCAGCTTAACAAGGCTCCCTTGACTCCGTGGGCTGTCCTGCCTTTCTGGTTTTTAGACTTTTTTCGCCTGGCCCTTTTGCCCCGGGGGGGGGGGGCCGAGAGATTTCTTTGTAGTGCTGATTTGCTCTCCCAGGTTGCTTGGTTGGCCAAAAAGGGCGTATGCGTTTTTTCCTGAATATATTCAGGAAAAAACGCATACGCCCTTTTTGGCCAACCGCATCATTGTCCACGTTCTGGCGCTTTTCATGTGCTATCGGGGCCATTCCGATGTACCCGTTGACATCCGTTTCCTGCAGTTCTGCCTTGCGTTCAGCGCCTCTTCGTAGCCTGCCCTCAATATATTTTGGGGCGATAGTTATCGTTTAGAACTCTGCAGGTTTGGGAAGTGCAGGGCCCCTGAGCTCCATTTCCCAAGTCGCTTTTTTGTGAGTGGGACGCAACACGGCTGGATGGCTTCACGCCCTATTGTCGATCCGCGGTGGCAGGCTGAACCGCTGGTGAATTCTTCTTCGTGATGGGAAATGAGAGTGACATGTGCCCGACCAAACACCTCCAGCGAGTCTCTCATTGGTTCCCCCTCTTGCAGTTCATCCTGCGGACAAATTGCAGACGGTACGAAAGAGGCATGGAAAGGCGCCGAGTCTCCAAGTGGGGAGATTGTTAGTAAGGGGGCCTGAATGGAGAACACGAGCACCAGGAGAGGAAAACTGAGGTGAGTTTCAGAAAGCTTTCCCGATCCCACGGTGTAGCATCCGCTGGGTTTCCAATGAGTGCTTTCGCTGTCGGAAGATTGCGTTGAACCTGGAGAGTTGGGAGCCATGGAATGGGGAGCACGCAGGATTCCTTTCAAGGGTCTGCATTTGCTTTCCCAACCTCACCAATCGTCTCAGCCTCAAGAGTGTCCAGCCTTCTGTCTTCTGCCGCTGGGGCTGTAGATGTGGTCAATCCTGGTTGCATGCCAGTCCCTGAACGCATTTTGGAAGAATTTCTCTCTGTTTTGCCCTGCTTGTTTCTTCTTTGTGTTGGAAATGTATCCTCAGAATGGGTCTGAGCTGATTTTCCCTGCTGGTTTTAGGCCGCTTTACACACACTTGATGCACTTACACAGAGATATCAAGACTTAGCTTTTAAGATGCTTACTAGTCGGATAGATACTTGTGCGATGAACAGGGTCTGGTGAGTCCAGTTGATTGAGCAAGGAGTAGGTCGTGTCCATTCCATATTCGGTTTTCGGAAGGGTATCTGTGCTCATTTCAAACTCGAGTTTTATGCGTCACCGCACCTCACCTTTCCCCTGAAGCAGGCATAAGTGTGTTTTCTAAAAGCGTGACTCTGTTCTGTTTGGGGATTCCGTTCATGGGGAGCGATTTTTACATTCCCTCGATAAGTGATATCATAAGTTTCTTTTTTTGTGGGACTTATTTCACTGAGGATGATCGTACCTAAATCCACTCAGGATGCTGCTACCAGCCTCATGACGTGGATTTCATGGCTGAGTGACACTCCATTGGACCTACGTAGCACCACTTGTCCACTTGTCCACTTGTCTTTGTCCACTTGTCCACTCGTCTTTGTCCACTTGGCTCTTTCCTGGGATATGAAACGTGTACCGGAGTGGAGGTTCTTGTCAAGACAGCAGCCCTCAACTTTGGGGTCCCTGTGTCTGGTTGATTTTTTCATTTTCCCAAGGTCAACGCCCATGTGTGGAAGTGCCCTATGCTCTGTGGTTCTGTGTTTTCCATGGTTTGGAAAAGAGGATACACTTGTGAAGATTGGCTGTTGGCCATTGACATCCCGCCCATCAGCTTAACAAGGCTCCCTTGACTCCGTGGGCTGTCCTGCCTTTCTGGTTTTTAGACTTTTTTCGCCTGGCCCTTTTGCCCCGGGGGGGGGGGGCCGAGAGATTTCTTTGTAGTGCTGATTTGCTCTCCCAGGTTGCTTGGTTGGCCAAAAAGGGCGTATGCGTTTTTTCCTGAATATATTCAGGAAAAAACGCATACGCCCTTTTTGGCCAACCGCATCATTGTCCACGTTCTGGCGCTTTTCATGTGCTATCGGGGCCATTCCGATGTACCCGTTGACATCCGTTTCCTGCAGTTCTGCCTTGCGTTCAGCGCCTCTTCGTAGCCTGCGCTCAATATATTTTGGGGCGATAGTTATCGTTTAGAACTCTGCAGGTTTGGGAAGTGCAGGGCCCCTGAGCTCCATTTCCCAAGTCGCTTTTTTGTGAGTGGGACGCAACACGGCTGGATGGCTTCACGCCCTATTGTCGATCCGCGGTGGCAGGCTGAACCGCTGGTGAATTCTTCTTCGTGATGGGAAATGAGAGTGACATGTGCCCGACCAAACACCTCCAGCGAGTCTCTCATTGGTTCCCCCTCTTGCAGTTCATCCTGCGGACAAATTGCAGACGGTACGAAAGAGGCATGGAAAGGCGCCGAGTCTCCAAGTGGGGAGATTGTTAGTAAGGGGGCCTGAATGGAGAACACGAGCACCAGGAGAGGAAAACTGAGGTGAGTTTCAGAAAGCTTTCCCGATCCCACGGTGTAGCATCCGCTGGGTTTCCAATGAGTGCTTTCGCTGTCGGAAGATTGCGTTGAACCTGGAGAGTTGGGAGCCATGGAATGGGGAGCACGCAGGATTCCTTTCAAGGGTCTGCATTTGCTTTCCCAACCTCACCAATCGTCTCAGCCCCAAGAGTGTCCAGCCTTCTGTCTTCTGCCGCTGGGGCTGTAGATGTGGTCAATCCTGGTTGCATGCCAGTCCCTGAACGCATTTTGGAAGAATTTCTCTCTGTTTTGCCCTGCTTGTTTCTTCTTTGTGTTGGAAATGTATCCTCAGAATGGGTCTGAGCTGATTTTCCCTGCTGGTTTTAGGCCGCTTTACACACACTTGATGCACTTACACAGAGATATCAAGACTTAGCTTTTAAGATGCTTACTAGTCGGATAGATACTTGTGCGATGAACAGGGTCTGGTGAGTCCAGTTGATTGAGCAAGGAGTAGGTCGTGTCCATTCCATATTCGGTTTTCGGAAGGGTATCTGTGCTCATTTCAAACTCGAGTTTTATGCGTCACCGCACCTCACCTTTCCCCTGAAGCAGGCATAAGTGTGTTTTCTAAAAGCGTGACTCTGTTCTGTTTGGGGATTCCGTTCATGGGGAGCGATTTTTACATTCCCTCGATAAGTGATATCATAAGTTTCTTTTTTTGTGGGACTTATTTCACTGAGGATGATCGTACCTAAATCCACTCAGGATGCTGCTACCAGCCTCATGACGTGGATTTCATGGCTGAGTGACACTCCATTGGACCTACGTAGCACCACTTGTCCACTTGTCCACTTGTCTTTGTCCACTTGTCCACTCGTCTTTGTCCACTTGGCTCTTTCCTGGGATATGAAACGTGTACCGGAGTGGAGGTTCTTGTCAAGACAGCAGCCCTCAACTTTGGGGTCCCTGTGTCTGGTTGATTTTTTCATTTTCCCAAGGTCAACGCCCATGTGTGGAAGTGCCCTATGCTCTGTGGTTCTGTGTTTTACATGGTTTGGGAAAGAGGATACACTTGTGAAGATTGGCTGTTGGCCATTGACATCCCGCCCATCAGCTTAACAAGGCTCCCTTGACTCCGTGGGCTGTCCTGCCTTTCTGGTTTTTAGACTTTTTTCGCCTGGCCCTTTTGCCCCGGGGGGCGGGGCGAGAGATTTCTTTGTAGTGCTGATTTGCTCTCCCAGGTTGCTTGGTTGGCCAAAAAGGGCGTATGCGTTTTTTCCTGAATATATTCAGGAAAAAACGCATACGCCCTTTTTGGCCAACCACATCATTGTCCTCGTTCTGGCGCTTTTCATGTGCTATCGGGGCCATTCCGATGTACCCGTTGACATCCGTTTCCTGCAGTTCTGCCTTGCGTTCAGCGCCTCTTCGTAGCCTGCGCTCAATATATTTTGGGGCGATAGTTATCGTTTAGAACTCTGCAGGTTTGGGAAGTGCAGGGCCCCTGAGCTCCATTTCCCAAGTCGCTTTTTTGTGAGTGGGACGCAACACGGCTGGATGGCTTCACGCCCTATTGTCGATCCGCGGTGGCAGGCTGAACCGCTGGTGAATTCTTCTTCGTGATGGGAAATGCGAGTGACATGTGCCCGACCAAACACCTCCAGCGAGTCTCTCATTGGTTCCCCCTCTTGCAGTTCATCCTGCGGACAAATTGCAGACGGTACGAAAGAGGCATGGAAAGGCGCCGAGTCTCCAAGTGGGGAGATTGTTAGTAAGGGGGCCTGAATGGAGAACACGAGCACCAGGAGAGGAAAACTGAGGTGAGTTTCAGAAAGCTTTCCCGATCCCACGGTGTAGCATCCGCTGGGTTTCCAATGAGTGCTTTCGCTGTCGGAAGATTGCGTTGAACCTGGAGAGTTGGGAGCCATGGAATGGGGAGCACGCAGGATTCCTTTCAAGGGTCTGCATTTGCTTTCCCAACCTCACCAATCGTCTCAGCCCCAAGAGTGTCCAGCCTTATGTCTTCTGCCGCTGGGGCTGTAGATGTGGTCAATCCTGGTTGCATGCCAGTCCCTGAACGCATTTTGGAAGAATTTCTCTCTGTTTTGCCCTGCTTGTTTCTTCTTTGTGTTGGAAATGTATCCTCAGAATGGGTCTGAGCTGATTTTCCCTGCTGGTTTTAGGCCGCTTTACACACACTTGATGCACTTACACAGAGATATCAAGACTTAGCTTTTAAGATGCTTACTAGTCGGATAGATACTTGTGCGATGAACAGGGTCTGGTGAGTCCAGTTGATTGAGCAAGGAGTAGGTCGTGTCCATTCCATATTCGGTTTTCGGAAGGGTATCTGTGCTCATTTCAAACTCGAGTTTTATGCGTCACCGCACCTCACCTTTCCCCTGAAGCAGGCATAAGTGTGTTTTCTAAAAGCGTGACTCTGTTCTGTTTGGGGATTCCGTTCATGGGAAGCGATTTTTACATTCCCTCGATAAGTGATATCATAAGTTTCTTTTTTTGTGGGACTTATTTCACTGAGGATGATCGTACCTAAATCCACTCAGGATGCTGCTACCAGCCTCATGACGTGGATTTCATGGCTGAGTGACACTCCATTGGACCTACGTAGCACCACTTGTCCACTTGTCCACTTGTCTTTGTCCACTTGTCCACTCGTCTTTGTCCACTTGGCTCTTTCCTGGGATATGAAACGTGTACCGGAGTGGAGGTTCTTGTCAAGACAGCAGCCCTCAACTTTGGGGTCCCTGTGTCTGGTTGATATTTTCATTTTCCCAAGGTCAACGCCCATGTGTGGAAGTGCCCTATGCTCTGTGGTTCTGTGTTTTCCATGGTTTGGAAAAGAGGATACACTTGTGAAGATTGGCTGTTGGCCATTGACATCCCGCCCATCAGCTTAACAAGGCTCCCTTGACTCCGTGGGCTGTCCTGCCTTTCTGGTTTTTAGACTTTTTTCGCCTGGCCCTTTTGCCCCGGGGGGGGGGGCCGAGAGATTTCTTTGTAGTGCTGATTTGCTCTCCCAGGTTGCTTGGTTGGCCAAAAAGGGCGTATGCGTTTTTTCCTGAATATATTCAGGAAAAAACGCATACGCCCTTTTTGGCCAACCGCATCATTGTCCTCGTTCTGGCGCTTTTCATGTGCTATCGGGGCCATTCCGATGTACCCGTTGACATCCGTTTCCTGCAGTTCTGCCTTGCGTTCAGCGCCTCTTCGTAGCCTGCGCTCAATATATTTTGGGGCGATAGTTATCGTTTAGAACTCTGCAGGTTTGGGAAGTGCAGGGCCCCTGAGCTCCATTTCCCAAGTCGCTTTTTTGTGAGTGGGACGCAACACGGCTGGATGGCTTCACGCCCTATTGTCGATCCGCGGTGGCAGGCTGAACCGCTGGTGAATTCTTCTTCGTGATGGGAAATGAGAGTGACATGTGCCCGACCAAACACCTCCAGCGAGTCTCTCATTGGTTCCCCCTCTTGCAGTTCATCCTGCGGACAAATTGCAGACGGTACGAAAGAGGCATGGAAAGGCGCCGAGTCTCCAAGTGGGGAGATTGTTAGTAAGGGGGCCTGAATGGAGAACACGAGCACCAGGAGAGGAAAACTGAGGTGAGTTTCAGAAAGCTTTCCCGATCCCACGGTGTAGCATCCGCTGGGTTTCCAATGAGTGCTTTCGCTGTCGGAAGATTGCGTTGAACCTGGAGAGTTGGGAGCCATGGAATGGGGAGCACGCAGGATTCCTTTCAAGGGTCTGCATTTGCTTTCCCAACCTCACCAATCGTCTCAGCCCCAAGAGTGTCCAGCCTTATGTCTTCTGCCGCTGGGGCTGTAGATGTGGTCAATCCTGGTTGCATGCCAGTCCCTGAACGCATTTTGGAAGAATTTCTCTCTGTTTTGCCCTGCTTGTTTCTTCTTTGTGTTGGAAATGTATCCTCAGAATGGGTCTGAGCTGATTTTCCCTGCTGGTTTTAGGCCGCTTTACACACACTTGATGCACTTACACAGAGATATCAAGACTTAGCTTTTAAGATGCTTACTAGTCGGATAGATACTTGTGCGATGAACAGGGTCTGGTGAGTCCAGTTGATTGAGCAAGGAGTAGGTCGTGTCCATTCCATATTCGGTTTTCGGAAGGGTATCTGTGCTCATTTCAAACTCGAGTTTTATGCGTCACCGCACCTCACCTTTCCCCTGAAGCAGGCATAAGTGTGTTTTCTAAAAGCGTGACTCTGTTCTGTTTGGGGATTCCGTTCATGGGGAGCGATTTTTACATTCCCTCGATAAGTGATATCATAAGTTTCTTTTTTTGTGGGACTTATTTCACTGAGGATGATCGTACCTAAATCCACTCAGGATGCTGCTACCAGCCTCATGACGTGGATTTCATGGCTGAGTGACACTCCATTGGACCTACGTAGCACCACTTGTCCACTTGTCCACTTGTCTTTGTCCACTTGTCCACTCGTCTTTGTCCACTTGGCTCTTTCCTGGGATATGAAACGTGTACCGGAGTGGAGGTTCTTGTCAAGACAGCAGCCCTCAACTTTGGGGTCCCTGTGTCTGGTTGATATTTTCATTTTCCCAAGGTCAACGCCCATGTGTGGAAGTGCCCTATGCTCTGTGGTTCTGTGTTTTCCATGGTTTGGGAAAGAGGATACACTTGTGAAGATTGGCTGTTGGCCATTGACATCCCGCCCATCAGCTTAACAAGGCTCCCTTGACTCCGTGGGCTGTCCTGCCTTTCTGGTTTTTAGACTTTTTTCGCCTGGCCCTTTTGCCCCGGGGGGGGGGGCCGAGAGATTTCTTTGTAGTGCTGATTTGCTCTCCCAGGTTGCTTGGTTGGCCAAAAAGGGCGTATGCGTTTTTTCCTGAATATATTTAGGAAAAAACGCATACGCCCTTTTTGGCCAACCGCATCATTGTCCACGTTCTGGCGCTTTTCATGTGCTATCGGGGCCATTCCGATGTACCCGTTGACATCCGTTTCCTGCAGTTCTGCCTTGCGTTCAGCGCCTCTTCGTAGCCTGCCCTCAATATATTTTGGGGCGATAGTTATCGTTTAGAACTCTGCAGGTTTGGGAAGTGCAGGGCCCCTGAGCTCCATTTCCGAAGTCGCTTTTTTGTGAGTGGGACGCAACACGGCTGGATGGCTTCACGCCCTATTGTCGATCCGCGGTGGCAGGCTGAACCGCTGGTGAATTCTTCTTCGTGATGGGAAATGAGAGTGACATGTGCCCGACCAAACACCTCCAGCGAGTCTCTCATTGGTTCCCCCTCTTGCAGTTCATCCTGCGGACAAATTGCAGACGGTACGAAAGAGGCATGGAAAGGCGCCGAGTCTCCAAGTGGGGAGATTGTTAGTAAGGGGGCCTGAATGGAGAACACGAGCACCAGGAGAGGAAAACTGAGGTGAGTTTCAGAAAGCTTTCCCGATCCCACGGTGTAGCATCCGCTGGGTTTCCAATGAGTGCTTTCGCTGTCGGAAGATTGCGTTGAACCTGGAGAGTTGGGAGCCATGGAATGGGGAGCACGCAGGATTCCTTTCAAGGGTCTGCATTTGCTTTCCCAACCTCACCAATTGTCTCAGCCCCAAGAGTGTCCAGCCTTCTGTCTTCTGCCGCTGGGGCTGTAGATGTGGTCAATCCTGGTTGCATGCCAGTCCCTGAACGCATTTTGGAAGAATTTCTCTCTGTTTTGCCCTGCTTGTTTCTTCTTTGTGTTGGAAATGTATCCTCAGAATGGGTCTGAGCTGATTTTCCCTGCTGGTTTTAGGCCGCTTTACACACACTTGATGCACTTACACAGAGATATCAAGACTTAGCTTTTAAGATGCTTACTAGTCGGATAGATACTTGTGCGATGAACAGGGTCTGGTGAGTCCAGTTGATTGAGCAAGGAGTAGGTCGTGTCCATTCCATATTCGGTTTTCGGAAGGGTATCTGTGCTCATTTCAAACTCGAGTTTTATGCGTCACCGCACCTCACCTTTCCCCTGAAGCAGGCATAAGTGTGTTTTCTAAAAGCGTGACTCTGTTCTGTTTGGGGATTCCGTTCATGGGAAGCGATTTTTACATTCCCTCGATAAGTGATATCATAAGTTTCTTTTTTTGTGGGACTTATTTCACTGAGGATGATCGTACCTAAATCCACTCAGGATGCTGCTACCAGCCTCATGACGTGGATTTCATGGCTGAGTGACACTCCATTGGACCTACGTAGCACCACTTGTCCACTTGTCCACTTGTCTTTGTCCACTTGTCCACTCGTCTTTGTCCACTTGGCTCTTTCCTGGGATATGAAACGTGTACCGGAGTGGAGGTTCTTGTCAAGACAGCAGCCCTCAACTTTGGGGTCCCTGTGTCTGGTTGATATTTTCATTTTCCCAAGGTCAACGCCCATGTGTGGAAGTGCCCTATGCTCTGTGGTTCTGTGTTTTCCATGGTTTGGAAAAGAGGATACACTTGTGAAGATTGGCTGTTGGCCATTGACATCCCGCCCATCAGCTTAACAAGGCTCCCTTGACTCCGTGGGCTGTCCTGCCTTTCTGGTTTTTAGACTTTTTTCGCCTGGCCCTTTTGCCCCGGGGGGGGGGGGCCGAGAGATTTCTTTGTAGTGCTGATTTGCTCTCCCAGGTTGCTTGGTTGGCCAAAAAGGGCGTATGCGTTTTTTCCTGAATATATTCAGGAAAAAACGCATACGCCCTTTTTGGCCAACCGCATCATTGTCCACGTTCTGGCGCTTTTCATGTGCTATCGGGGCCATTCCGATGTACCCGTTGACATCCGTTTCCTGCAGTTCTGCCTTGCGTTCAGCGCCTCTTCGTAGCCTGCCCTCAATATATTTTGGGGCGATAGTTATCGTTTAGAACTCTGCAGGTTTGGGAAGTGCAGGGCCCCTGAGCTCCATTTCCGAAGTCGCTTTTTTGTGAGTGGGACGCAACACGGCTGGATGGCTTCACGCCCTATTGTCGATCCGCGGTGGCAGGCTGAACCGCTGGTGAATTCTTCTTCGTGATGGGAAATGAGAGTGACATGTGCCCGACCAAACACCTCCAGCGAGTCTCTCATTGGTTCCCCCTCTTGCAGTTCATCCTGCGGACAAATTGCAGACGGTACGAAAGAGGCATGGAAAGGCGCCGAGTCTCCAAGTGGGGAGATTGTTAGTAAGGGGGCCTGAATGGAGAACACGAGCACCAGGAGAGGAAAACTGAGGTGAGTTTCAGAAAGCTTTCCCGATCCCACGGTGTAGCATCCGCTGGGTTTCCAATGAGTGCTTTCGCTGTCGGAAGATTGCGTTGAACCTGGAGAGTTGGGAGCCATGGAATGGGGAGCACGCAGGATTCCTTTCAAGGGTCTGCATTTGCTTTCCCAACCTCACCAATCGTCTCAGCCCCAAGAGTGTCCAGCCTTATGTCTTCTGCCGCTGGGGCTGTAGATGTGGTCAATCCTGGTTGCATGCCAGTCCCTGAACGCATTTTGGAAGAATTTCTCTCTGTTTTGCCCTGCTTGTTTCTTCTTTGTGTTGGAAATGTATCCTCAGAATGGGTCTGAGCTGATTTTCCCTGCTGGTTTTAGGCCGCTTTACACACACTTGATGCACTTACACAGAGATATCAAGACTTAGCTTTTAAGATGCTTACTAGTCGGATAGATACTTGTGCGATGAACAGGGTCTGGTGAGTCCAGTTGATTGAGCAAGGAGTAGGTCGTGTCCATTCCATATTCGGTTTTCGGAAGGGTATCTGTGCTCATTTCAAACTCGAGTTTTATGCGTCACCGCACCTCACCTTTCCCCTGAAGCAGGCATAAGTGTGTTTTCTAAAAGCGTGACTCTGTTCTGTTTGGGGATTCCGTTCATGGGAAGCGATTTTTACATTCCCTCGATAAGTGATATCATAAGTTTCTTTTTTTGTGGGACTTATTTCACTGAGGATGATCGTACCTAAATCCACTCAGGATGCTGCTACCAGCCTCATGACGTGGATTTCATGGCTGAGTGACACTCCATTGGACCTACGTAGCACCACTTGTCCACTTGTCCACTTGTCTTTGTCCACTTGTCCACTCGTCTTTGTCCACTTGGCTCTTTCCTGGGATATGAAACGTGTACCGGAGTGGAGGTTCTTGTCAAGACAGCAGCCCTCAACTTTGGGGTCCCTGTGTCTGGTTGATATTTTCATTTTCCCAAGGTCAACGCCCATGTGTGGAAGTGCCCTATGCTCTGTGGTTCTGTGTTTTCCATGGTTTGGAAAAGAGGATACACTTGTGAAGATTGGCTGTTGGCCATTGACATCCCGCCCATCAGCTTAACAAGGCTCCCTTGACTCCGTGGGCTGTCCTGCCTTTCTGGTTTTTAGACTTTTTTCGCCTGGCCCTTTTGCCCCGGGGGGGGGGGGGCGAGAGATTTCTTTGTAGTGCTGATTTGCTCTCCCAGGTTGCTTGGTTGGCCAAAAAGGGCGTATGCGTTTTTTCCTGAATATATTCAGGAAAAAACGCATACGCCCTTTTTGGCCAACCGCATCATTGTCCACGTTCTGGCGCTTTTCATGTGCTATCGGGGCCATTCCGATGTACCCGTTGACATCCGTTTCCTGCAGTTCTGCCTTGCGTTCAGCGCCTCTTCGTAGCCTGCCCTCAATATATTTTGGGGCGATAGTTATCGTTTAGAACTCTGCAGGTTTGGGAAGTGCAGGGCCCCTGAGCTCCATTTCCGAAGTCGCTTTTTTGTGAGTGGGACGCAACACGGCTGGATGGCTTCACGCCCTATTGTCGATCCGCGGTGGCAGGCTGAACCGCTGGTGAATTCTTCTTCGTGATGGGAAATGAGAGTGACATGTGCCCGACCAAACACCTCCAGCGAGTCTCTCATTGGTTCCCCCTCTTGCAGTTCATCCTGCGGACAAATTGCAGACGGTACGAAAGAGGCATGGAAAGGCGCCGAGTCTCCAAGTGGGGAGATTGTTAGTAAGGGGGCCTGAATGGAGAACACGAGCACCAGGAGAGGAAAACTGAGGTGAGTTTCAGAAAGCTTTCCCGATCCCACGGTGTAGCATCCGCTGGGTTTCCAATGAGTGCTTTCGCTGTCGGAAGATTGCGTTGAACCTGGAGAGTTGGGAGCCATGGAATGGGGAGCACGCAGGATTCCTTTCAAGGGTCTGCATTTGCTTTCCCAACCTCACCAATCGTCTCAGCCCCAAGAGTGTCCAGCCTTATGTCTTCTGCCGCTGGGGCTGTAGATGTGGTCAATCCTGGTTGCATGCCAGTCCCTGAACGCATTTTGGAAGAATTTCTCTCTGTTTTGCCCTGCTTGTTTCTTCTTTGTGTTGGAAATGTATCCTCAGAATGGGTCTGAGCTGATTTTCCCTGCTGGTTTTAGGCCGCTTTACACACACTTGATGCACTTACACAGAGATATCAAGACTTAGCTTTTAAGATGCTTACTAGTCGGATAGATACTTGTGCGATGAACAGGGTCTGGTGAGTCCAGTTGATTGAGCAAGGAGTAGGTCGTGTCCATTCCATATTCGGTTTTCGGAAGGGTATCTGTGCTCATTTCAAACTCGAGTTTTATGCGTCACCGCACCTCACCTTTCCCCTGAAGCAGGCATAAGTGTGTTTTCTAAAAGCGTGACTCTGTTCTGTTTGGGGATTCCGTTCATGGGGAGCGATTTTTACATTCCCTCGATAAGTGATATCATAAGTTTCTTTTTTTGTGGGACTTATTTCACTGAGGATGATCGTACCTAAATCCACTCAGGATGCTGCTACCAGCCTCATGACGTGGATTTCATGGCTGAGTGACACTCCATTGGACCTACGTAGCACCACTTGTCCACTTGTCCACTTGTCTTTGTCCACTTGTCCACTCGTCTTTGTCCACTTGGCTCTTTCCTGGGATATGAAACGTGTACCGGAGTGGAGGTTCTTGTCAAGACAGCAGCCCTCAACTTTGGGGTCCCTGTGTCTGGTTGATATTTTCATTTTCCCAAGGTCAACGCCCATGTGTGGAAGTGCCCTATGCTCTGTGGTTCTGTGTTTTCCATGGTTTGGGAAAGAGGATACACTTGTGAAGATTGGCTGTTGGCCATTGACATCCCGCCCATCAGCTTAACAAGGCTCCCTTGACTCCGTGGGCTGTCCTGCCTTTCTGGTTTTTAGACTTTTTTCGCCTGGCCCTTTTGCCCCGGGGGGGGGGGGGCGAGAGATTTCTTTGTAGTGCTGATTTGCTCTCCCAGGTTGCTTGGTTGGCCAAAAAGGGCGTATGCGTTTTTTCCTGAATATATTCAGGAAAAAACGCATACGCCCTTTTTGGCCAACCGCATCATTGTCCACGTTCTGGCGCTTTTCATGTGCTATCGGGGCCATTCCGATGTACCCGTTGACATCCGTTTCCTGCAGTTCTGCCTTGCGTTCAGCGCCTCTTCGTAGCCTGCCCTCAATATATTTTGGGGCGATAGTTATCGTTTAGAACTCTGCAGGTTTGGGAAGTGCAGGGCCCCTGAGCTCCATTTCCCAAGTCGCTTTTTTGTGAGTGGGACGCAACACGGCTGGATGGCTTCACGCCCTATTGTCGATCCGCGGTGGCAGGCTGAACCGCTGGTGAATTCTTCTTCGTGATGGGAAATGAGAGTGACATGTGCCCGACCAAACACCTCCAGCGAGTCTCTCATTGGTTCCCCCTCTTGCAGTTCATCCTGCGGACAAATTGCAGACGGTACGAAAGAGGCATGGAAAGGCGCCGAGTCTCCAAGTGGGGAGATTGTTAGTAAGGGGGCCTGAATGGAGAACACGAGCACCAGGAGAGGAAAACTGAGGTGAGTTTCAGAAAGCTTTCCCGATCCCACGGTGTAGCATCCGCTGGGTTTCCAATGAGTGCTTTCGCTGTCGGAAGATTGCGTTGAACCTGGAGAGTTGGGAGCCATGGAATGGGGAGCACGCAGGATTCCTTTCAAGGGTCTGCATTTGCTTTCCCAACCTCACCAATCGTCTCAGCCCCAAGAGTGTCCAGCCTTCTGTCTTCTGCCGCTGGGGCTGTAGATGTGGTCAATCCTGGTTGCATGCCAGTCCCTGAACGCATTTTGGAAGAATTTCTCTCTGTTTTGCCCTGCTTGTTTCTTCTTTGTGTTGGAAATGTATCCTCAGAATGGGTCTGAGCTGATTTTCCCTGCTGGTTTTAGGCCGCTTTACACACACTTGATGCACTTACACAGAGATATCAAGACTTAGCTTTTAAGATGCTTACTAGTCGGATAGATACTTGTGCGATGAACAGGGTCTGGTGAGTCCAGTTGATTGAGCAAGGAGTAGGTCGTGTCCATTCCATATTCGGTTTTCGGAAGGGTATCTGTGCTCATTTCAAACTCGAGTTTTATGCGTCACCGCACCTCACCTTTCCCCTGAAGCAGGCATAAGTGTGTTTTCTAAAAGCGTGACTCTGTTCTGTTTGGGGATTCCGTTCATGGGGAGCGATTTTTACATTCCCTCGATAAGTGATATCATAAGTTTCTTTTTTTGTGGGACTTATTTCACTGAGGATGATCGTACCTAAATCCACTCAGGATGCTGCTACCAGCCTCATGACGTGGATTTCATGGCTGAGTGACACTCCATTGGACCTACGTAGCACCACTTGTCCACTTGTCCACTTGTCTTTGTCCACTTGTCCACTCGTCTTTGTCCACTTGGCTCTTTCCTGGGATATGAAACGTGTACCGGAGTGGAGGTTCTTGTCAAGACAGCAGCCCTCAACTTTGGGGTCCCTGTGTCTGGTTGATTTTTTCATTTTCCCAAGGTCAACGCCCATGTGTGGAAGTGCCCTATGCTCTGTGGTTCTGTGTTTTCCATGGTTTGGGAAAGAGGATACACTTGTGAAGATTGGCTGTTGGCCATTGACATCCCGCCCATCAGCTTAACAAGGCTCCCTTGACTCCGTGGGCTGTCCTGCCTTTCTGGTTTTTAGACTTTTTTCGCCTGGCCCTTTTGCCCCGGGGGGGGGGGGGCGAGAGATTTCTTTGTAGTGCTGATTTGCTCTCCCAGGTTGCTTGGTTGGCCAAAAAGGGCGTATGCGTTTTTTCCTGAATATATTCAGGAAAAAACGCATACGCCCTTTTTGGCCAACCACATCATTGTCCACGTTCTGGCGCTTTTCATGTGCTATCGGGGCCATTCCGATGTACCCGTTGACATCCGTTTCCTGCAGTTCTGCCTTGCGTTCAGCGCCTCTTCGTAGCCTGCGCTCAATATATTTTGGGGCGATAGTTATCGTTTAGAACTCTGCAGGTTTGGGAAGTGCAGGGCCCCTGAGCTCCATTTCCCAAGTCGCTTTTTTGTGAGTGGGACGCAACACGGCTGGATGGCTTCACGCCCTATTGTCGATCCGCGGTGGCAGGCTGAACCGCTGGTGAATTCTTCTTCGTGATGGGAAATGAGAGTGACATGTGCCCGACCAAACACCTCCAGCGAGTCTCTCATTGGTTCCCCCTCTTGCAGTTCATCCTGCGGACAAATTGCAGACGGTACGAAAGAGGCATGGAAAGGCGCCGAGTCTCCAAGTGGGGAGATTGTTAGTAAGGGGGCCTGAATGGAGAACACGAGCACCAGGAGAGGAAAACTGAGGTGAGTTTCAGAAAGCTTTCCCGATCCCACGGTGTAGCATCCGCTGGGTTTCCAATGAGTGCTTTCGCTGTCGGAAGATTGCGTTGAACCTGGAGAGTTGGGAGCCATGGAATGGGGAGCACGCAGGATTCCTTTCAAGGGTCTGCATTTGCTTTCCCAACCTCACCAATCGTCTCAGCCCCAAGAGTGTCCAGCCTTCTGTCTTCTGCCGCTGGGGCTGTAGATGTGGTCAATCCTGGTTGCATGCCAGTCCCTGAACGCATTTTGGAAGAATTTCTCTCTGTTTTGCCCTGCTTGTTTCTTCTTTGTGTTGGAAATGTATCCTCAGAATGGGTCTGAGCTGATTTTCCCTGCTGGTTTTAGGCCGCTTTACACACACTTGATGCACTTACACAGAGATATCAAGACTTAGCTTTTAAGATGCTTACTAGTCGGATAGATACTTGTGCGATGAACAGGGTCTGGTGAGTCCAGTTGATTGAGCAAGGAGTAGGTCGTGTCCATTCCATATTCGGTTTTCGGAAGGGTATCTGTGCTCATTTCAAACTCGAGTTTTATGCGTCACCGCACCTCACCTTTCCCCTGAAGCAGGCATAAGTGTGTTTTCTAAAAGCGTGACTCTGTTCTGTTTGGGGATTCCGTTCATGGGGAGCGATTTTTACATTCCCTCGATAAGTGATATCATAAGTTTCTTTTTTTGTGGGACTTATTTCACTGAGGATGATCGTACCTAAATCCACTCAGGATGCTGCTACCAGCCTCATGACGTGGATTTCATGGCTGAGTGACACTCCATTGGACCTACGTAGCACCACTTGTCCACTTGTCCACTTGTCTTTGTCCACTTGTCCACTCGTCTTTGTCCACTTGGCTCTTTCCTGGGATATGAAACGTGTACCGGAGTGGAGGTTCTTGTCAAGACAGCAGCCCTCAACTTTGGGGTCCCTGTGTCTGGTTGATTTTTTCATTTTCCCAAGGTCAACGCCCATGTGTGGAAGTGCCCTATGCTCTGTGGTTCTGTGTTTTACATGGTTTGGGAAAGAGGATACACTTGTGAAGATTGGCTGTTGGCCATTGACATCCCGCCCATCAGCTTAACAAGGCTCCCTTGACTCCGTGGGCTGTCCTGCCTTTCTGGTTTTTAGACTTTTTTCGCCTGGCCCTTTTGCCCCGGGGGGGGGGGGCGAGAGATTTCTTTGTAGTGCTGATTTGCTCTCCCAGGTTGCTTGGTTGGCCAAAAAGGGCGTATGCGTTTTTTCCTGAATATATTCAGGAAAAAACGCGTACGCCCTTTTTGGCCAACCACATCATTGTCCACGTTCTGGCGCTTTTCATGTGCTATCGGGGCCATTCCGATGTACCCGTTGACATCCGTTTCCTGCAGTTCTGCCTTGCGTTCAGCGCCTCTTCGTAGCCTGCGCTCAATATATTTTGGGGCGATAGTTATCGTTTAGAACTCTGCAGGTTTGGGAAGTGCAGGGCCCCTGAGCTCCATTTCCCAAGTCGCTTTTTTGTGAGTGGGACGCAACACGGCTGGATGGCTTCACGCCCTATTGTCGATCCGCGGTGGCAGGCTGAACCGCTGGTGAATTCTTCTTCGTGATGGGAAATGAGAGTGACATGTGCCCGACCAAACACCTCCAGCGAGTCTCTCATTGGTTCCCCCTCTTGCAGTTCATCCTGCGGACAAATTGCAGACGGTACGAAAGAGGCATGGAAAGGCGCCGAGTCTCCAAGTGGGGAGATTGTTAGTAAGGGGGCCTGAATGGAGAACACGAGCACCAGGAGAGGAAAACTGAGGTGAGTTTCAGAAAGCTTTCCCGATCCCACGGTGTAGCATCCGCTGGGTTTCCAATGAGTGCTTTCGCTGTCGGAAGATTGCGTTGAACCTGGAGAGTTGGGAGCCATGGAATGGGGAGCACGCAGGATTCCTTTCAAGGGTCTGCATTTGCTTTCCCAACCTCACGAATCGTCTCAGCCCCAAGAGTGTCCAGCCTTATGTCTTCTGCCGCTGGGGCTGTAGATGTGGTCAATCCTGGTTGCATGCCAGTCCCTGAACGCATTTTGGAAGAATTTCTCTCTGTTTTGCCCTGCTTGTTTCTTCTTTGTGTTGGAAATGTATCCTCAGAATGGGTCTGAGCTGATTTTCCCTGCTGGTTTTAGGCCGCTTTACACACACTTGATGCACTTACACAGAGATATCAAGACTTAGCTTTTAAGATGCTTACTAGTCGGATAGATACTTGTGCGATGAACAGGGTCTGGTGAGTCCAGTTGATTGAGCAAGGAGTAGGTCGTGTCCATTCCATATTCGGTTTTCGGAAGGGTATCTGTGCTCATTTCAAACTCGAGTTTTATGCGTCACCGCACCTCACCTTTCCCCTGAAGCAGGCATAAGTGTGTTTTCTAAAAGCGTGACTCTGTTCTGTTTGGGGATTCCGTTCATGGGGAGCGATTTTTACATTCCCTCGATAAGTGATATCATAAGTTTCTTTTTTTGTGGGACTTATTTCACTGAGGATGATCGTACCTAAATCCACTCAGGATGCTGCTACCAGCCTCATGACGTGGATTTCATGGCTGAGTGACACTCCATTGGACCTACGTAGCACCACTTGTCCACTTGTCCACTTGTCTTTGTCCACTTGTCCACTCGTCTTTGTCCACTTGGCTCTTTCCTGGGATATGAAACGTGTACCGGAGTGGAGGTTCTTGTCAAGACAGCAGCCCTCAACTTTGGGGTCCCTGTGTCTGGTTGATTTTTTCATTTTCCCAAGGTCAACGCCCATGTGTGGAAGTGCCCTATGCTCTGTGGTTCTGTGTTTTACATGGTTTGGGAAAGAGGATACACTTGTGAAGATTGGCTGTTGGCCATTGACATCCCGCCCATCAGCTTAACAAGGCTCCCTTGACTCCGTGGGCTGTCCTGCCTTTCTGGTTTTTAGACTTTTTTCGCCTGGCCCTTTTGCCCCGGGGGGGGGGGGCGAGAGATTTCTTTGTAGTGCTGATTTGCTCTCCCAGGTTGCTTGGTTGGCCAAAAAGGGCGTATGCGTTTTTTCCTGAATATATTCAGGAAAAAACGCATACGCCCTTTTTGGCCAACCACATCATTGTCCACGTTCTGGCGCTTTTCATGTGCTATCGGGGCCATTCCGATGTACCCGTTGACATCCGTTTCCTGCAGTTCTGCCTTGCGTTCAGCGCCTCTTCGTAGCCTGCGCTCAATATATTTTGGGGCGATAGTTATCGTTTAGAACTCTGCAGGTTTGGGAAGTGCAGGGCCCCTGAGCTCCATTTCCCAAGTCGCTTTTTTGTGAGTGGGACGCAACACGGCTGGATGGCTTCACGCCCTATTGTCGATCCGCGGTGGCAGGCTGAACCGCTGGTGAATTCTTCTTCGTGATGGGAAATGAGAGTGACATGTGCCCGACCAAACACCTCCAGCGAGTCTCTCATTGGTTCCCCCTCTTGCAGTTCATCCTGCGGACAAATTGCAGACGGTACGAAAGAGGCATGGAAAGGCGCCGAGTCTCCAAGTGGGGAGATTGTTAGTAAGGGGGCCTGAATGGAGAACACGAGCACCAGGAGAGGAAAACTGAGGTGAGTTTCAGAAAGCTTTCCCGATCCCACGGTGTAGCATCCGCTGGGTTTCCAATGAGTGCTTTCGCTGTCGGAAGATTGCGTTGAACCTGGAGAGTTGGGAGCCATGGAATGGGGAGCACGCAGGATTCCTTTCAAGGGTCTGCATTTGCTTTCCCAACCTCACCAATCGTCTCAGCCCCAAGAGTGTCCAGCCTTCTGTCTTCTGCCGCTGGGGCTGTAGATGTGGTCAATCCTGGTTGCATGCCAGTCCCTGAACGCATTTTGGAAGAATTTCTCTCTGTTTTGCCCTGCTTGTTTCTTCTTTGTGTTGGAAATGTATCCTCAGAATGGGTCTGAGCTGATTTTCCCTGCTGGTTTTAGGCCGCTTTACACACACTTGATGCACTTACACAGAGATATCAAGACTTAGCTTTTAAGATGCTTACTAGTCGGATAGATACTTGTGCGATGAACAGGGTCTGGTGAGTCCAGTTGATTGAGCAAGGAGTAGGTCGTGTCCATTCCATATTCGGTTTTCGGAAGGGTATCTGTGCTCATTTCAAACTCGAGTTTTATGCGTCACCGCACCTCACCTTTCCCCTGAAGCAGGCATAAGTGTGTTTTCTAAAAGCGTGACTCTGTTCTGTTTGGGGATTCCGTTCATGGGGAGCGATTTTTACATTCCCTCGATAAGTGATATCATAAGTTTCTTTTTTTGTGGGACTTATTTCACTGAGGATGATCGTACCTAAATCCACTCAGGATGCTGCTACCAGCCTCATGACGTGGATTTCATGGCTGAGTGACACTCCATTGGACCTACGTAGCACCACTTGTCCACTTGTCCACTTGTCTTTGTCCACTTGTCCACTCGTCTTTGTCCACTTGGCTCTTTCCTGGGATATGAAACGTGTACCGGAGTGGAGGTTCTTGTCAAGACAGCAGCCCTCAACTTTGGGGTCCCTGTGTCTGGTTGATTTTTTCATTTTCCCAAGGTCAACGCCCATGTGTGGAAGTGCCCTATGCTCTGTGGTTCTGTGTTTTACATGGTTTGGGAAAGAGGATACACTTGTGAAGATTGGCTGTTGGCCATTGACATCCCGCCCATCAGCTTAACAAGGCTCCCTTGACTCCGTGGGCTGTCCTGCCTTTCTGGTTTTTAGACTTTTTTCGCCTGGCCCTTTTGCCCCGGGGGGCGGGGCGAGAGATTTCTTTGTAGTGCTGATTTGCTCTCCCAGGTTGCTTGGTTGGCCAAAAAGGGCGTATGCGTTTTTTCCTGAATATATTCAGGAAAAAACGCATACGCCCTTTTTGGCCAACCACATCATTGTCCTCGTTCTGGCGCTTTTCATGTGCTATCGGGGCCATTCCGATGTACCCGTTGACATCCGTTTCCTGCAGTTCTGCCTTGCGTTCAGCGCCTCTTCGTAGCCTGCGCTCAATATATTTTGGGGCGATAGTTATCGTTTAGAACTCTGCAGGTTTGGGAAGTGCAGGGCCCCTGAGCTCCATTTCCGAAGTCGCTTTTTTGTGAGTGGGACGCAACACGGCTGGATGGCTTCACGCCCTATTGTCGATCCGCGGTGGCAGGCTGAACCGCTGGTGAATTCTTCTTCGTGATGGGAAATGAGAGTGACATGTGCCCGACCAAACACCTCCAGCGAGTCTCTCATTGGTTCCCCCTCTTGCAGTTCATCCTGCGGACAAATTGCAGACGGTACGAAAGAGGCATGGAAAGGCGCCGAGTCTCCAAGTGGGGAGATTGTTAGTAAGGGGGCCTGAATGGAGAACACGAGCACCAGGAGAGGAAAACTGAGGTGAGTTTCAGAAAGCTTTCCCGATCCCACGGTGTAGCATCCGCTGGGTTTCCAATGAGTGCTTTCGCTGTCGGAAGATTGCGTTGAACCTGGAGAGTTGGGAGCCATGGAATGGGGAGCACGCAGGATTCCTTTCAAGGGTCTGCATTTGCTTTCCCAACCTCACGAATCGTCTCAGCCCCAAGAGTGTCCAGCCTTATGTCTTCTGCCGCTGGGGCTGTAGATGTGGTCAATCCTGGTTGCATGCCAGTCCCTGAACGCATTTTGGAAGAATTTCTCTCTGTTTTGCCCTGCTTGTTTCTTCTTTGTGTTGGAAATGTATCCTCAGAATGGGTCTGAGCTGATTTTCCCTGCTGGTTTTAGGCCGCTTTACACACACTTGATGCACTTACACAGAGATATCAAGACTTAGCTTTTAAGATGCTTACTAGTCGGATAGATACTTGTGCGATGAACAGGGTCTGGTGAGTCCAGTTGATTGAGCAAGGAGTAGGTCGTGTCCATTCCATATTCGGTTTTCGGAAGGGTATCTGTGCTCATTTCAAACTCGAGTTTTATGAGTCACCGCACCTCACCTTTCCCCTGAAGCAGGCATAAGTGTGTTTTCTAAAAGCGTGACTCTGTTCTGTTTGGGGATTCCGTTCATGGGAAGCGATTTTTACATTCCCTCGATAAGTGATATCATAAGTTTCTTTTTTTGTGGGACTTATTTCACTGAGGATGATCGTACCTAAATCCACTCAGGATGCTGCTACCAGCCTCATGACGTGGATTTCATGGCTGAGTGACACTCCATTGGACCTACGTAGCACCACTTGTCCACTTGTCCACTTGTCTTTGTCCACTTGTCCACTCGTCTTTGTCCACTTGGCTCTTTCCTGGGATATGAAACGTGTACCGGAGTGGAGGTTCTTGTCAAGACAGCAGCCCTCAACTTTGGGGTCCCTGTGTCTGGTTGATTTTTTCATTTTCCCAAGGTCAACGCCCATGTGTGGAAGTGCCCTATGCTCTGTGGTTCTGTGTTTTCCATGGTTTGGGAAAGAGGATACACTTGTGAAGATTGGCTGTTGGCCATTGATATCCCGCCCATCAGCTTAACAAGGCTCCCTTGACTCCGTGGGCTGTCCTGCCTTTCTGGTTTTTAGACTTTTTTCGCCTGGCCCTTTTGCCCCGGGGGGGGGGGGGCCGAGAGATTTCTTTGTAGTGCTGATTTGCTCTCCCAGGTTGCTTGGTTGGCCAAAAAGGGCGTATGCGTTTTTTCCTGAATATATTCAGGAAAAAACGCGTACGCCCTTTTTGGCCAACCGCATCATTGTCCACGTTCTGGCGCTTTTCATGTGCTATCGGGGCCATTCCGATGTACCCGTTGACATCCGTTTCCTGCAGTTCTGCCTTGCGTTCAGCGCCTCTTCGTAGCCTGCCCTCAATATATTTTGGGGCGATAGTTATCGTTTAGAACTCTGCAGGTTTGGGAAGTGCAGGGCCCCTGAGCTCCATTTCCCAAGTCGCTTTTTTGTGAGTGGGACGCAACACGGCTGGATGGCTTCACGCCCTATTGTCGATCCGCGGTGGCAGGCTGAACCGCTGGTGAATTCTTCTTCGTGATGGGAAATGAGAGTGACATGTGCCCGACCAAACACCTCCAGCGAGTCTCTCATTGGTTCCCCCTCTTGCAGTTCATCCTGCGGACAAATTGCAGACGGTACGAAAGAGGCATGGAAAGGCGCCGAGTCTCCAAGTGGGGAGATTGTTAGTAAGGGGGCCTGAATGGAGAACACGAGCACCAGGAGAGGAAAACTGAGGTGAGTTTCAGAAAGCTTTCCCGATCCCACGGTGTAGCATCCGCTGGGTTTCCAATGAGTGCTTTCGCTGTCGGAAGATTGCGTTGAACCTGGAGAGTTGGGAGCCATGGAATGGGGAGCACGCAGGATTCCTTTCAAGGGTCTGCATTTGCTTTCCCAACCTCACGAATCGTCTCAGCCCCAAGAGTGTCCAGCCTTATGTCTTCTGCCGCTGGGGCTGTAGATGTGGTCAATCCTGGTTGCATGCCAGTCCCTGAACGCATTTTGGAAGAATTTCTCTCTGTTTTGCCCTGCTTGTTTCTTCTTTGTGTTGGAAATGTATCCTCAGAATGGGTCTGAGCTGATTTTCCCTGCTGGTTTTAGGCCGCTTTACACACACTTGATGCACTTACACAGAGATATCAAGACTTAGCTTTTAAGATGCTTACTAGTCGGATAGATACTTGTGCGATGAACAGGGTCTGGTGAGTCCAGTTGATTGAGCAAGGAGTAGGTCGTGTCCATTCCATATTCGGTTTTCGGAAGGGTATCTGTGCTCATTTCAAACTCGAGTTTTATGCGTCACCGCACCTCACCTTTCCCCTGAAGCAGGCATAAGTGTGTTTTCTAAAAGCGTGACTCTGTTCTGTTTGGGGATTCCGTTCATGGGGAGCGATTTTTACATTCCCTCGATAAGTGATATCATAAGTTTCTTTTTTTGTGGGACTTATTTCACTGAGGATGATCGTACCTAAATCCACTCAGGATGCTGCTACCAGCCTCATGACGTGGATTTCATGGCTGAGTGACACTCCATTGGACCTACGTAGCACCACTTGTCCACTTGTCCACTTGTCTTTGTCCACTTGTCCACTCGTCTTTGTCCACTTGGCTCTTTCCTGGGATATGAAACGTGTACCGGAGTGGAGGTTCTTGTCAAGACAGCAGCCCTCAACTTTGGGGTCCCTGTGTCTGGTTGATTTTTTCATTTTCCCAAGGTCAACGCCCATGTGTGGAAGTGCCCTATGCTCTGTGGTTCTGTGTTTTACATGGTTTGGGAAAGAGGATACACTTGTGAAGATTGGCTGTTGGCCATTGACATCCCGCCCATCAGCTTAACAAGGCTCCCTTGACTCCGTGGGCTGTCCTGCCTTTCTGGTTTTTAGACTTTTTTCGCCTGGCCCTTTTGCCCCGGGGGGCGGGGCGAGAGATTTCTTTGTAGTGCTGATTTGCTCTCCCAGGTTGCTTGGTTGGCCAAAAAGGGCGTATGCGTTTTTTCCTGAATATATTCAGGAAAAAACGCATACGCCCTTTTTGGCCAACCACATCATTGTCCTCGTTCTGGCGCTTTTCATGTGCTATCGGGGCCATTCCGATGTACCCGTTGACATCCGTTTCCTGCAGTTCTGCCTTGCGTTCAGCGCCTCTTCGTAGCCTGCGCTCAATATATTTTGGGGCGATAGTTATCGTTTAGAACTCTGCAGGTTTGGGAAGTGCAGGGCCCCTGAGCTCCATTTCCGAAGTCGCTTTTTTGTGAGTGGGACGCAACACGGCTGGATGGCTTCACGCCCTATTGTCGATCCGCGGTGGCAGGCTGAACCGCTGGTGAATTCTTCTTCGTGATGGGAAATGAGAGTGACATGTGCCCGACCAAACACCTCCAGCGAGTCTCTCATTGGTTCCCCCTCTTGCAGTTCATCCTGCGGACAAATTGCAGACGGTACGAAAGAGGCATGGAAAGGCGCCGAGTCTCCAAGTGGGGAGATTGTTAGTAAGGGGGCCTGAATGGAGAACACGAGCACCAGGAGAGGAAAACTGAGGTGAGTTTCAGAAAGCTTTCCCGATCCCACGGTGTAGCATCCGCTGGGTTTCCAATGAGTGCTTTCGCTGTCGGAAGATTGCGTTGAACCTGGAGAGTTGGGAGCCATGGAATGGGGAGCACGCAGGATTCCTTTCAAGGGTCTGCATTTGCTTTCCCAACCTCACGAATCGTCTCAGCCCCAAGAGTGTCCAGCCTTATGTCTTCTGCCGCTGGGGCTGTAGATGTGGTCAATCCTGGTTGCATGCCAGTCCCTGAACGCATTTTGGAAGAATTTCTCTCTGTTTTGCCCTGCTTGTTTCTTCTTTGTGTTGGAAATGTATCCTCAGAATGGGTCTGAGCTGATTTTCCCTGCTGGTTTTAGGCCGCTTTACACACACTTGATGCACTTACACAGAGATATCAAGACTTAGCTTTTAAGATGCTTACTAGTCGGATAGATACTTGTGCGATGAACAGGGTCTGGTGAGTCCAGTTGATTGAGCAAGGAGTAGGTCGTGTCCATTCCATATTCGGTTTTCGGAAGGGTATCTGTGCTCATTTCAAACTCGAGTTTTATGCGTCACCGCACCTCACCTTTCCCCTGAAGCAGGCATAAGTGTGTTTTCTAAAAGCGTGACTCTGTTCTGTTTGGGGATTCCGTTCATGGGGAGCGATTTTTACATTCCCTCGATAAGTGATATCATAAGTTTCTTTTTTTGTGGGACTTATTTCACTGAGGATGATCGTACCTAAATCCACTCAGGATGCTGCTACCAGCCTCATGACGTGGATTTCATGGCTGAGTGACACTCCATTGGACCTACGTAGCACCACTTGTCCACTTGTCCACTTGTCTTTGTCCACTTGTCCACTCGTCTTTGTCCACTTGGCTCTTTCCTGGGATATGAAACGTGTACCGGAGTGGAGGTTCTTGTCAAGACAGCAGCCCTCAACTTTGGGGTCCCTGTGTCTGGTTGATTTTTTCATTTTCCCAAGGTCAACGCCCATGTGTGGAAGTGCCCTATGCTCTGTGGTTCTGTGTTTTCCATGGTTTGGGAAAGAGGATACACTTGTGAAGATTGGCTGTTGGCCATTGACATCCCGCCCATCAGCTTAACAAGGCTCCCTTGACTCCGTGGGCTGTCCTGCCTTTCTGGTTTTTAGACTTTTTTCGCCTGGCCCTTTTTGCCCCCGGGGGGGGGGGGCGAGAGATTTCTTTGTAGTGCTGATTTCCTCTCCCAGGTTGCTTGGTTGGCCAAAAAGGGCGTATGCGTTTTTTCCTGAATATATTCAGGAAAAAACGCATACGCCCTTTTTGGCCAACCGCATCATTGTCCACGTTCTGGCGCTTTTCATGTGCTATCGGGGCCATTCCGATGTACCCGTTGACATCCGTTTCCTGCAGTTCTGCCTTGCGTTCAGCGCCTCTTCGTAGCCTGCCCTCAATATATTTTGGGGCGATAGTTATCGTTTAGAACTCTGCAGGTTTGGGAAGTGCAGGGCCCCTGAGCTCCATTTCCCAAGTCGCTTTTTTGTGAGTGGGACGCAACACGGCTGGATGGCTTCACGCCCTATTGTCGATCCGCGGTTGCAGGCTGAACCGCTGGTGAATTCTTCTTCGTGATGGGAAATGAGAGTGACATGTGCCCGACCAAACACCTCCAGCGAGTCTCTCATTGGTTCCCCCTCTTGCAGTTCATCCTGCGGACAAATTGCAGACGGTACGAAAGAGGCATGGAAAGGCGCCGAGTCTCCAAGTGGGGAGATTGTTAGTAAGGGGGCCTGAATGGAGAACACGAGCACCAGGAGAGGAAAACTGAGGTGAGTTTCAGAAAGCTTTCCCGATCCCACGGTGTAGCATCCGCTGGGTTTCCAATGAGTGCTTTCGCTGTCGGAAGATTGCGTTGAACCTGGAGAGTTGGGAGCCATGGAATGGGGAGCACGCAGGATTCCTTTCAAGGGTCTGCATTTGCTTTCCCAACCTCACCAATCGTCTCAGCCCCAAGAGTGTCCAGCCTTCTGTCTTCTGCCGCTGGGGCTGTAGATGTGGTCAATCCTGGTTGCATGCCAGTCCCTGAACGCATTTTGGAAGAATTTCTCTCTGTTTTGCCCTGCTTGTTTCTTCTTTGTGTTGGAAATGTATCCTCAGAATGGGTCTGAGCTGATTTTCCCTGCTGGTTTTAGGCCGCTTTACACACACTTGATGCACTTACACAGAGATATCAAGACTTAGCTTTTAAGATGCTTACTAGTCGGATAGATACTTGTGCGATGAACAGGGTCTTGTGAGTCCAGTTGATTGAGCAAGGAGTAGGTCGTGTCCATTCCATATTCGGTTTTCGGAAGGGTATCTTTGCTCATTCCAAACTCGAGTTTTATGCGTCACCGCACCTCACCTTTCCCCTGAAGCAGGCATAAGTGTGTTTTCTAAAAGCGTGACTCTGTTCTGTTTGGGGATTCAGTGCATGGGGAGCGATTTTTACATTCCCTCGATAAGTGATATCATAAGTTTCTTTTTTTGTGGGACTTATTTCACTGAGGATGATCGTACCTAAATCCACTCAGGATGCTGCTACCAGCCTCATGACGTGGATTTCATGGCTGAGTGACACTCCATTGGACCTACGTAGCACCACTTGTCCACTTGTCCACTTGTCTTTGTCCACTTGTCCACTCGTCTTTGTCCACTTGGCTCTTTCCTGGGATATGAAACGTGTACCGGAGTGGAGGTTCTTGTCAAGACAGCAGCCCTCAACTTTGGGGCCCCTGTGTCTGGTTGATTTTTTCATTTTCCCAAGGTCAACGCCCATGTGTGGAAGTGCCCTATGCTCTGTGGTTCTGTGTTTTACATGGTTTGGGAAAGAGGATACACTTGTGAAGATTGGCTGTTGGCCATTGACATCCCGCCCATCAGCTTAACAAGGCTCCCTTGACTCCGTGGGCTGTCCTGCCTTTCTGGTTTTTAGACTTTTTTCGCCTGGCCCTTTTGCCCCCGGGGGGGGGGGCGAGACATTTCTTTGTAGTGCTGATTTGCTCTCCCAGGTTGCTTGGTTGGCCAAAAAGGGCGTATGCGTCACGCCCTTTTTGGCCAACCGCATCATTGTCCACGTTCTGGCGCATTTCATGTGCTATCGGGGCCATTCCGATGTACCCGTTGACATCCGTTTCCTGCAATTCTGCCTTGCGTTCAACGCCTCTTCGTAGCCTGACCTCAATATATTTTGGGGCGATAGTTATCGTTTAGAACTCTGCAGGTTTGGGAAGTGCAGTGCCCCTGAGCTCCATTTCCCAAGTCGCTTTTTTGTGAGTGGGACGCAACACGGCTCGATGGCTTCACGCCCTATTGTCGATCCGCGGTGGCAGGCTGAGCCTCTGGTGAATCCTTCTTCGCGATGGGAAATGAGAGTGACATGTGCCCGACCAAACACCTCCAGCGAGTCTCTCATTGGTTCCCCCTCTTGCAGTTCATCCTGCGGACAAATTGCAGACGGTACGAAAGAGGCATGGAAAGGCGCCGAGTCTCCAAGTGGGGAGATTGTTAGTAAGGGGGCCTGAATGGAGAACACGAGCACCAGGAGATGAAAACTGAGGTGGGTTTCAGAAAGCTTTCCCGATCCCACGGTGTAGCATCCGCTGGGTTTCCAATGAGTGCTTTCGCTGTCGGAAGATTGCGTTGAACCTGGAGAGTTGGGACCCATGGAATGGGGAGCACGCAGGATTCCTTTCAAGGGTCTGCATTTGCTTTCCCAACCTCACCAATCGTCTCAGCCCCAAGAGTGTCCAGCCTTATGTCTTCTGCCGCTGGGGCTGTAGATGTGGTCAATCCTGGTTGCATGCCAGTCCCTGAACGCATTTTGGAAGAATTTCTCTCTGTTTTGCCCTGCTTGTTTCTTCTTTATGTTGGAAATGTATCCTCAGAATGGGTCTGAGCTGATTTTCCCTGCTGGCTTTAGGCCGCTTTACACACACTTGATGCACTTACACAGAGATATCAAGACTTAGCTTTTAAGAAGCTTACTAGTCGGATAGATACTTGTGCGATGAACAGGGTCTGGTGAGTCCAGTTGATTGAGCAAGGAGTAGGTCGTGTCCATTCCATATTCGGTTTTCGGAAGGGTATCTGTGCTCATTTCAAACTCGAGTTTTATGCGTCACCGCACCTCACCTTTCCCCTGAAGCAGGCATAAGTGTGTTTTCTAAAAGCGTGACTCTGTTCTGTTTGGGGATTCCGTTCATGGGGAGCGATTTTTACATTCCCTCGATAAGTGATATCATAAGTTTCTTTTTTTGTGGGACTTATTTCACTGAGGATGATCGTACCTAAATCCACTCAGGATGCTGCTACCAGCCTCATGACGTGGATTTCATGGCTGAGTGACACTCCATTGGACCTACGTAGCACCACTTGTCCACTTGTCCACTTGTCTTTGTCCACTTCTCCACTTTGCTCTTTCCTGGGATATGAAACGTGTACCGGAGTGGAGGTTCTTGTCAAGACAGCAGCCCTCAACTTTGGGGTCCCTGTGTCTGGTTGATTTTTTCATTTTCCCAAGGTCAACGCCCATGTGTGGAAGTGCCCTATGCTCTGTGGTTCTGTGTTTTACATGGTTTGGGAAAGAGGATACACTTGTGAAGATTGGCTGTTGGCCATTGACATCCCGCCCATCAGCTTAACAAGGCTCCCTTGACTCCGTGGGCTGTCCTGCCTTTCTGGTTTTTAGACTTTTTTCGCCTGACCCTTTTGCCCCGGGGGGGGGGGGCGAGAGATTTCTTTGTAGTGCTGATTTGCTCTCCCAGGTTGCTTGGTTGGCCAAAAAGGGCGTATGCGTTTTTTCCTGAATATATACAGGAAAAAACGCATACGCCCTTTTTGGCCAACCGCATCATTGTCCACGTTCTGGCGCTTTTCATGTGCTATCGGGGCCATTCCGATGTACCCGTTGACATCCGTTTCCTGCAGTTCTGCCTTGCGTTCAGCGCCTCTTCGTAGCCTGACCTCAATATATTTTGGGGCGATAGTTATCGTTTAGAACTCTGCAGGTTTGGGAAGTGCAGGGACCCTGAGCTCCATTTCCCAAGTCGCTTTTTTGTGAGTGGGACGCAACACGGCTGGATGGCTTCACGCCCTATTGTCGATCCGGGGTGGCAGGCTGAACCGCTGGTGAATTCTTCTTCGTGATGGGAAATGAGAGTGACATGTGCCCGACCAAACACCTCCAGCGAGTCTCTCATTGGTTCCCCCTCTTGCAGTTCATCCTGCGGACAAATTGCAGACGGTACGAAAGAGGCATGGAAAGGCGCCGAGTCTCCAAGTGGGGAGATTGTTAGTAAGGGGGCCTGAATGGAGAACACGAGCACCAGGAGAGGAAAACTGAGGTGAGTTTCAGAAAGCTTTCCCGATCCCACGGTGTAGCATCCGCTGGGTTTCCAATGAGTGCTTTCGCTGTCGGAAGATTGCGTTGAACCTGGAGAGTTGGGAGCCATGGAATGGGGAGCACGCAGGATTCCTTTCAAGGGTCTGCATTTGCTTTCCCAACCTCACCAATCGTCTCAGCCCCAAGAGTGTCCAGCCTTATGTCTTCTGCCGCTGGGGCTGTAGATGTGGTCAATCCTGGTTGCATGCCAGTCCCTGAACGCATTTTGGAAGAATTTCTCTCTGTTTTGCCCTGCTTGTTTCTTCTTTGTGTTGGAAATGTATCCTCAGAATGGGTCTGAGCTGATTTTCCCTGCTGGTTTTAGGCCGCTTTACACACACTTGATGCACTTACACAGAGATATCAAGACTTAGCTTTTAAGATGCTTACTAGTCGGATAGATACTTGTGCGATGAACAGGGTCTGGTGAGTCCAGTTGATTGAGCAAGGAGTAGGTCGTGTCCATTCCATATTCGGTTTTCGGAAGGGTATCTGTGCTCATTTCAAACTCGAGTTTTATGCGTCACCGCACCTCACCTTTCCCCTGAAGCAGGCATAAGTGTGTTTTCTAAAAGCGTGACTCTGTTCTGTTTGGGGATTCCGTTCATGGGGAGCGATTTTTACATTCCCTCGATAAGTGATATCATAAGTTTCTTTTTTTTGTGGGACTTATTTCACTGAGGATGATCGTACCTAAATCCACTCAGGATGCTGCTACCAGCCTCATGACGTGGATTTCATGGCTGAGTGACACTCCATTGGACCTACGTAGCACCACTTGTCCACTTGTCCACTTGTCTTTGTCCACTTGTCCACTCGTCTTTGTCCACTTGGCTCTTTCCTGGGATATGAAACGTGTACCGGAGTGGAGGTTCTTGTCAAGACAGCAGCCCTCAACTTTGGGGTCCCTGTGTCTGGTTGATTTTTTCATTTTCCCAAGGTCAACGCCCATGTGTGGAAGTGCCCTATGCTCTGTGGTTCTGTGTTTTACATGGTTTGGGAAAGAGGATACACTTGTGAAGATTGGCTGTTGGCCATTGACATCCCGCCCATCAGCTTAACAAGGCTCCCTTGACTCCGTGGGCTGTCCTGCCTTTCTGGTTTGTAGACTTTTTTCGCCTGGCCCTTTTGCCCCGGGGGGGGGGGAGAGATTTCTTTGTAGTGCTGATTTGCTCTCCCAGGTTGCTTGGTTGGCCAAAAAGGGCGTATGCGTTTTTTCCTGAATATATTCAGGAAAAAATGCATACGCCCTTTTTGGCCAACCACATCATTGTCCACGTTCTGGCGCTTTTCATGTGCTATCGGGGCCATTCCGATGTACCCGTTGACATCCGTTTCCTGCAGTTCTGCCTTGCGTTCAGCGCCTCTTCGTAGCCTGCGCTCAATATATTTTGGGGCGATAGTTATCGTTTAGAACTCTGCAGGTTTGGGAAGTGCAGGGCCCCTGAGCTCCATTTCCCAAGTCGCTTTTTTGTGAGTGGGACGCAACACGGCTGGATGGCTTCACGCCCTATTGTCGATCCGCGGTGGCAGGCTGAACCGCTGGTGAATTCTTCTTCGTGATGGGAAATGAGAGTGACATGTGCCCGACCAAACACCTCCAGCGAGTCTCTCATTGGTTCCCCCTCTTGCAGTTCATCCTGCGGACAAATTGCAGACGGTACGAAAGAGGCATGGAAAGGCGCCGAGTCTCCAAGTGGGGAGATTGTTAGTAAGGGGGCCTGAATGGAGAACACGAGCACCAGGAGAGGAAAACTGAGGTGAGTTTCAGAAAGCTTTCCCGATCCCACGGTGTAGCATCCGCTGGGTTTCCAATGAGTGCTTTCGCTGTCGGAAGATTGCGTTGAACCTGGAGAGTTGGGAGCCATGGAATGGGGAGCACGCAGGATTCCTTTCAAGGGTCTGCATTTGCTTTCCCAACCTCACCAATCGTCTCAGCCCCAAGAGTGTCCAGCCTTATGTCTTCTGCCGCTGGGGCTGTAGATGTGGTCAATCCTGGTTGCATGCCAGTCCCTGAACGCATTTTGGAAGAATTTCTCTCTGTTTTGCCCTGCTTGTTTCTTCTTTGTGTTGGAAATGTATCCTCAGAATGGGTCTGAGCTGATTTTCCCTGCTGGTTTTAGGCCGCTTTACACACACTTGATGCACTTACACAGAGATATCAAGACTTAGCTTTTAAGATGCTTACTAGTCGGATAGATACTTGTGCGATGAACAGGGTCTGGTGAGTCCAGTTGATTGAGCAAGGAGTAGGTCGTGTCCATTCCATATTCGGTTTTCGGAAGGGTATCTGTGCTCATTTCAAACTCGAGTTTTATGCGTCACCGCACCTCACCTTTCCCCTGAAGCAGGCATAAGTGTGTTTTCTAAAAGCGTGACTCTGTTCTGTTTGGGGATTCCGTTCATGGGGAGCGATTTTTACATTCCCTCGATAAGTGATATCATAAGTTTCTTTTTTTGTGGGACTTATTTCACTGAGGATGATCGTACCTAAATCCACTCAGGATGCTGCTACCAGCCTCATGACGTGGATTTCATGGCTGAGTGACACTCCATTGGACCTACGTAGCACCACTTGTCCACTTGTCCACTTGTCTTTGTCCACTTGTCCACTCGTCTTTGTCCACTTGGCTCTTTCCTGGGATATGAAACGTGTACCGGAGTGGAGGTTCTTGTCAAGACAGCAGCCCTCAACTTTGGGGTCCCTGTGTCTGGTTGATTTTTTCATTTTCCCAAGGTCAACGCCCATGTGTGGAAGTGCCCTATGCTCTGTGGTTCTGTGTTTTCCATGGTTTGGGAAAGAGGATACACTTGTGAAGATTGGCTGTTGGCCATTGACATCCCGCCCATCAGCTTAACAAGGCTCCCTTGACTCCGTGGGCTGTCCTGCCTTTCTGGTTTTTAGACTTTTTTCGCCTGGCCCTTTTGCCCCCGGGGGGGGGGGCGAGAGATTTCTTTGTAGTGCTGATTTCCTCTCCCAGGTTGCTTGGTTGGCCAAAAAGGGCGTATGCGTTTTTTCCTGAATATATTCAGGAAAAAACGCATACGCCCTTTTTGGCCAACCGCATCATTGTCCACGTTCTGGCGCTTTTCATGTGCTATCGGGGCCATTCCGATGTACCCGTTGACATCCGTTTCCTGCAGTTCTGCCTTGCGTTCAGCGCCTCTTCGTAGCCTGCCCTCAATATATTTTGGGGCGATAGTTATCGTTTAGAACTCTGCAGGTTTGGGAAGTGCAGGGCCCCTGAGCTCCATTTCCCAAGTCGCTTTTTTGTGAGTGGGACGCAACACGGCTGGATGGCTTCACGCCCTATTGTCGATCCGCGGTGGCAGGCTGAACCGCTGGTGAATTCTTCTTCGTGATGGGAAATGAGAGTGACATGTGCCCGACCAAACACCTCCAGCGAGTCTCTCATTGGTTCCCCCTCTTGCAGTTCATCCTGCGGACAAATTGCAGACGGTACGAAAGAGGCATGGAAAGGCGCCGAGTCTCCAAGTGGGGAGATTGTTAGTAAGGGGGCCTGAATGGAGAACACGAGCACCAGGAGAGGAAAACTGAGGTGAGTTTCAGAAAGCTTTCCCGATCCCACGGTGTAGCATCCGCTGGGTTTCCAATGAGTGCTTTCGCTGTCGGAAGATTGCGTTGAACCTGGAGAGTTGGGAGCCATGGAATGGGGAGCACGCAGGATTCCTTTCAAGGGTCTGCATTTGCTTTCCCAACCTCACCAATCGTCTCAGCCCCAAGAGTGTCCAGCCTTATGTCTTCTGCCGCTGGGGCTGTAGATGTGGTCAATCCTGGTTGCATGCCAGTCCCTGAACGCATTTTGGAAGAATTTCTCTCTGTTTTGCCCTGCTTGTTTCTTCTTTGTGTTGGAAATGTATCCTCAGAATGGGTCTGAGCTGATTTTCCCTGCTGGTTTTAGGCCGCTTTACACACACTTGATGCACTTACACAGAGATATCAAGACTTAGCTTTTAAGATGCTTACTAGTCGGATAGATACTTGTGCGATGAACAGGGTCTGGTGAGTCCAGTTGATTGAGCAAGGAGTAGGTCGTGTCCATTCCATATTCGGTTTTCGGAAGGGTATCTGTGCTCATTTCAAACTCGAGTTTTATGCGTCACCGCACCTCACCTTTCCCCTGAAGCAGGCATAAGTGTGTTTTCTAAAAGCGTGACTCTGTTCTGTTTGGGGATTCCGTTCATGGGGAGCGATTTTTACATTCCCTCGATAAGTGATATCATAAGTTTCTTTTTTTGTGGGACTTATTTCACTGAGGATGATCGTACCTAAATCCACTCAGGATGCTGCTACCAGCCTCATGACGTGGATTTCATGGCTGAGTGACACTCCATTGGACCTACGTAGCACCACTTGTCCACTTGTCCACTTGTCTTTGTCCACTTGTCCACTCGTCTTTGTCCACTTGGCTCTTTCCTGGGATATGAAACGTGTACCGGAGTGGAGGTTCTTGTCAAGACAGCAGCCCTCAACTTTGGGGTCCCTGTGTCTGGTTGATTTTTTCATTTTCCCAAGGTCAACGCCCATGTGTGGAAGTGCCCTATGCTCTGTGGTTCTGTGTTTTACATGGTTTGGGAAAGAGGATACACTTGTGAAGATTGGCTGTTGGCCATTGACATCCCGCCCATCAGCTTAACAAGGCTCCCTTGACTCCGTGGGCTGTCCTGCCTTTCTGGTTTTTAGACTTTTTTCGCCTGGCCCTTTTGCCCCGGGGGGGGGGGGCCGAGAGATTTCTTTGTAGTGCTGATTTGCTCTCCCAGGTTGCTTGGTTGGCCAAAAAGGGCGTATGCGTTTTTTCCTGAATATATTCAGGAAAAAACGCATACGCCCTTTTTGGCCAACCGCATCATTGTCCACGTTCTGGCGCTTTTCATGTGCTATCGGGGCCATTCCGATGTACCCGTTGACATCCGTTTCCTGCAGTTCTGCCTTGCGTTCAGCGCCTCTTCGTAGCCTGCCCTCAATATATTTTGGGGCGATAGTTATCGTTTAGAACTCTGCAGGTTTGGGAAGTGCAGGGCCCCTGAGCTCCATTTCCCAAGTCGCTTTTTTGTGAGTGGGACGCAACACGGCTGGATGGCTTCACGCCCTATTGTCGATCCGCGGTGGCAGGCTGAACCGCTGGTGAATTCTTCTTCGTGATGGGAAATGAGAGTGACATGTGCCCGACCAAACACCTCCAGCGAGTCTCTCATTGGTTCCCCCTCTTGCAGTTCATCCTGCGGACAAATTGCAGACGGTACGAAAGAGGCATGGAAAGGCGCCGAGTCTCCAAGTGGGGAGATTGTTAGTAAGGGGGCCTGAATGGAGAACACGAGCACCAGGAGAGGAAAACTGAGGTGAGTTTCAGAAAGCTTTCCCGATCCCACGGTGTAGCATCCGCTGGGTTTCCAATGAGTGCTTTCGCTGTCGGAAGATTGCGTTGAACCTGGAGAGTTGGGAGCCATGGAATGGGGAGCACGCAGGATTCCTTTCAAGGGTCTGCATTTGCTTTCCCAACCTCACCAATCGTCTCAGCCCCAAGAGTGTCCAGCCTTATGTCTTCTGCCGCTGGGGCTGTAGATGTGGTCAATCCTGGTTGCATGCCAGTCCCTGAACGCATTTTGGAAGAATTTCTCTCTGTTTTGCCCTGCTTGTTTCTTCTTTGTGTTGGAAATGTATCCTCAGAATGGGTCTGAGCTGATTTTCCCTGCTGGTTTTAGGCCGCTTTACACACACTTGATGCACTTACACAGAGATATCAAGACTTAGCTTTTAAGATGCTTACTAGTCGGATAGATACTTGTGCGATGAACAGGGTCTTGTGAGTCCAGTTGATTGAGCAAGGAGTAGGTCGTGTCCATTCCATATCCGGTTTTCGGAAGGGTATCTGTGCTCATTCCAAACTCGAGTTTTATGCGTCACCGCACCTCACCTTTCCCCTGAAGCAGGCATAAGTGTGTTTTCTAAAAGCGTGACTCTGTTCTGTTTGGGGATTCCGTTCATGGGGAGCGATTTTTACATTCCCTCGATAAGTGATATCATAAGTTTCTTTTTTTGTGGGACTTATTTCACTGAGGATGATCGTACCTAAATCCACTCAGGATGCTGCTACCAGCCTCATGACGTGGATTTCATGGCTGAGTGACACTCCATTGGACCTACGTAGCACCACTTGTCCACTTGTCCACTTGTCTTTGTCCACTTGTCCACTCGTCTTTGTCCACTTGGCTCTTTCCTGGGATATGAAACGTGTACCGGAGTGGAGGTTCTTGTCAAGACAGCAGCCCTCAACTTTGGGGCCCCTGTGTCTGGTTGATTTTTTCATTTTCCCAAGGTCAACGCCCATGTGTGGAAGTGCCCTATGCTCTGTGGTTCTGTGTTTTACATGGTTTGGGAAAGAGGATACACTTGTGAAGATTGGCTGTTGGCCATTGACATCCCGCCCATCAGCTTAACAAGGCTCCCTTGACTCCGTGGGCTGTCCTGCCTTTCTGGTTTTTAGACTTTTTTCGCCTGGCCCTTTTGCCCCCCGGGGGGGGGGCGAGACATTTCTTTGTAGTGCTGATTTGCTCTCCCAGGTTGCTTGGTTGGCCAAAAAGGGCGTATGCGTCACGCCCTTTTTGGCCAACCGCATCATTGTCCACGTTCTGGCGCATTTCATGTGCTATCGGGGCCATTCCGATGTACCCGTTGACATCCGTTTCCTGCAATTCTGCCTTGCGTTCAACGCCTCTTCGTAGCCTGACCTCAATATATTTTGGGGCGATAGTTATCGTTTAGAACTCTGCAGGTTTGGGAAGTGCAGTGCCCCTGAGCTCCATTTCCCAAGTCGCTTTTTTGTGAGTGGGACGCAACACGGCTGGATGGCTTCACGCCCTATTGTCGATCCGCGGTGGCAGGCTGAGCGTCTGGTGAATTCTTCTTCGCGATGGGAAATGAGAGTGACATGTGCCCGACCAAACACCTCCAGCGAGTCTCTCATTGGTTCCCCCTCTTGCAGTTCATCCTGCGGACAAATTGCAGACGGTACGAAAGAGGCATGGAAAGGCGCCGAGTCTCCAAGTGGGGAGATTGTTAGTAAGGGGGCCTGAATGGAGAACACGAGCACCAGGAGATGAAAACTGAGGTGGGTTTCAGAAAGCTTTCCCGATCCCACGGTGTAGCATCCGCTGGGTTTCCAATGAGTGCTTTCGCTGTCGGAAGATTGCGTTGAACCTGGAGAGTTGGGACCCATGGAATGGGGAGCACGCAGGATTCCTTTCAAGGGTCTGCATTTGCTTTCCCAACCTCACCAATCGTCTCAGCCCCAAGAGTGTCCAGCCTTATGTCTTCTGCCGCTGGGGCTGTAGATGTGGTCAATCCTGGTTGCATGCCAGTCCCTGAACGCATTTTGGAAGAATTTCTCTCTGTTTTGCCCTGCTTGTTTCTTCTTTATGTTGGAAATGTATCCTCAGAATGGGTCTGAGCTGATTTTCCCTGCTGGCTTTAGGCCGCTTTACACACACTTGATGCACTTACACAGAGATATCAAGACTTAGCTTTTAAGAAGCTTACTAGTCGGATAGATACTTGTGCGATGAACAGGGTCTGGTGAGTCCAGTTGATTGAGCAAGGAGTAGGTCGTGTCCATTCCATATTCGGTTTTCGGAAGGGTATCTGTGCTCATTTCAAACTCGAGTTTTATGCGTCACCGCACCTCACCTTTCCCCTGAAGCAGGCATAAGTGTGTTTTCTAAAAGCGTGACTCTGTTCTGTTTGGGGATTCCGTTCATGGGGAGCGATTTTTACATTCCCTCGATAAGTGATATCATAAGTTTCTTTTTTTGTGGGACTTATTTCACTGAGGATGATCGTACCTAAATCCACTCAGGATGCTGCTACCAGCCTCATGACGTGGATTTCATGGCTGAGTGACACTCCATTGGACCTACGTAGCACCACTTGTCCACTTGTCCACTTGTCTTTGTCCACTTGTCCACTCGTCTTTGTCCACTTGGCTCTTTCCTGGGATATGAAACGTGTACCGGAGTGGAGGTTCTTGTCAAGACAGCAGCCCTCAACTTTGGGGTCCCTGTGTCTGGTTGATTTTTTCATTTTCCCAAGGTCAACGCCCATGTGTGGAAGTGCCTTATGCTCTGTGGTTCTGTGTTTTACATGGTTTGGGAAAGAGGATACACTTGTGAAGATTGGCTGTTGGCCATTGACATCCCGCCCATCAGCTTAACAAGGCTCCCTTGACTCCGTGGGCTGTCCTGCCTTTCTGGTTTTTAGACTTTTTTCGCCTGGCCCTTTTGCCCCGGGGGGGGGGGCGAGAGATTTCTTTGTAGTGCTGATTTGCTCTCCCAGGTTGCTTGGTTGACCAAAAAGGGCGTATGCGTTTTTTCCTGAATATATTCAGGAAAAAACGCATACGCCCTTTTTGGCCAACCGCATCATTGTCCACGTTCTGGCGCTTTTCATGTGCTATCGGGGCCATTCCGATGTACCCGTTGACATCCGTTTCCTGCAGTTCTGCCTTGCGTTCAGCGCCTCTTCGTAGCCTGACCTCAATATATTTTGGGGCGATAGTTATCGTTTAGAACTCTGCAGGTTTGGGAAGTGCAGGGCCCCTGAGCTCCATTTCCCAAGTCGCTTTTTTGTGAGTGGGACGCAACACGGCTGGATGGCTTCACGCCCTATTGTCGATCCGGGGTGGCAGGCTGAACCGCTGGTGAATTCTTCTTCGTGATGGGAAATGAGAGTGACATGTGCCCGACCAAACACCTCCAGCGAGTCTCTCATTGGTTCCCCCTCTTGCAGTTCATCCTGCGGACAAATTGCAGACGGTACGAAAGAGGCATGGAAAGGCGCCGAGTCTCCAAGTGGGGAGATTGTTAGTAAGGGGGCCTGAATGGAGAACACGAGCACCAGGAGAGGAAAACTGAGGTGAGTTTCAGAAAGCTTTCCCGATCCCACGGTGTAGCATCCGCTGGGTTTCCAATGAGTGCTTTCGCTGTCGGAAGATTGCGTTGAACCTGGAGAGTTGGGACCCATGGAATGGGGAGCACGCAGGATTCCTTTCAAGGGTCTGCATTTGCTTTCCCAACCTCACCAATCGTCTCAGCCCCAAGAGTGTCCAGCCTTATGTCTTCTGCCGCTGGGGCTGTAGATGTGGTCAATCCTGGTTGCATGCCAGTCCCTGAACGCATTTTGGAAGAATTTCTCTCTGTTTTGCCCTGCTTGTTTCTTCTTTATGTTGGAAATGTATCCTCAGAATGGGTCTGAGCTGCTTTTCCCTGCTGGCTTTAGGCCGCTTTACACACACTTGATGCACTTACACAGAGATATCAAGACTTAGCTTTTAAGATGCTTACTAGTCGGATAGATACTTGTGCGATGAACAGGGTCTGGTGAGTCCAGTTGATTGAGCAAGGAGTAGGTCGTGTCCATTCCATATTCGGTTTTCGGAAGGGTATCTGTGCTCATTTCAAACTCGAGTTTTATGCGTCACCGCACCTCACCTTTCCCCTGAAGCAGGCATAAGTGTGTTTTCTAAAAGCGTGACTCTGTTCTGTTTGGGGATTCCGTTCATGGGGAGCGATTTTTACATTCCCTCGATAAGTGATATCATAAGTTTCTTTTTTTGTGGGACTTATTTCACTGAGGATGATCGTACCTAAATCCACTCAGGATGCTGCTACCAGCCTCATGACGTGGATTTCATGGCTGAGTGACACTCCATTGGACCTACGTAGCACCACTTGTCCACTTGTCCACTTGTCTTTGTCCACTTGTCCACTCGTCTTTGTCCACTTGGCTCTTTCCTGGGATATGAAACGTGTACCGGAGTGGAGGTTCTTGTCAAGACAGCAGCCCTCAACTTTGGGGTCCCTGTGTCTGGTTGATTTTTTCATTTTCCCAAGGTCAACGCCCATGTGTGGAAGTGCCCTATGCTCTGTGGTTCTGTGTTTTCCATGGTTTGGGAAAGAGGATACACTTGTGAAGATTGGCTGTTGGCCATTGACATCCCGCCCATCAGCTTAACAAGGCTCCCTTGACTCCGTGGGCTGTCCTGCCTTTCTGGTTTTTAGACTTTTTTCGCCTGGCCCTTTTGCCCCCGGGGGGGGGGGCGAGAGATTTCTTTGTAGTGCTGATTTCCTCTCCCAGGTTGCTTGGTTGGCCAAAAAGGGCGTATGCGTTTTTTCCTGAATATATTCAGGAAAAAACGCATACGCCCTTTTTGGCCAACCGCATCATTGTCCACGTTCTGGCGCTTTTCATGTGCTATCGGGGCCATTCCGATGTACCCGTTGACATCCGTTTCCTGCAGTTCTGCCTTGCGTTCAGCGCCTCTTCGTAGCCTGCCCTCAATATATTTTGGGGCGATAGTTATCGTTTAGAACTCTGCAGGTTTGGGAAGTGCAGGGCCCCTGAGCTCCATTTCCCAAGTCGCTTTTTTGTGAGTGGGACGCAACACGGCTGGATGGCTTCACGCCCTATTGTCGATCCGCGGTGGCAGGCTGAACCGCTGGTGAATTCTTCTTCGTGATGGGAAATGAGAGTGACATGTGCCCGACCAAACACCTCCAGCGAGTCTCTCATTGGTTCCCCCTCTTGCAGTTCATCCTGCGGACAAATTGCAGACGGTACGAAAGAGGCATGGAAAGGCGCCGAGTCTCCAAGTGGGGAGATTGTTAGTAAGGGGGCCTGAATGGAGAACACGAGCACCAGGAGAGGAAAACTGAGGTGAGTTTCAGAAAGCTTTCCCGATCCCACGGTGTAGCATCCGCTGGGTTTCCAATGAGTGCTTTCGCTGTCGGAAGATTGCGTTGAACCTGGAGAGTTGGGAGCCATGGAATGGGGAGCACGCAGGATTCCTTTCAAGGGTCTGCATTTGCTTTCCCAACCTCACCAATCGTCTCAGCCCCAAGAGTGTCCAGCCTTATGTCTTCTGCCGCTGGGGCTGTAGATGTGGTCAATCCTGGTTGCATGCCAGTCCCTGAACGCATTTTGGAAGAATTTCTCTCTGTTTTGCCCTGCTTGTTTCTTCTTTGTGTTGGAAATGTATCCTCAGAATGGGTCTGAGCTGATTTTCCCTGCTGGTTTTAGGCCGCTTTACACACACTTGATGCACTTACACAGAGATATCAAGACTTAGCTTTTAAGATGCTTACTAGTCGGATAGATACTTGTGCGATGAACAGGGTCTGGTGAGTCCAGTTGATTGAGCAAGGAGTAGGTCGTGTCCATTCCATATTCGGTTTTCGGAAGGGTATCTGTGCTCATTTCAAACTCGAGTTTTATGCGTCACCGCACCTCACCTTTCCCCTGAAGCAGGCATAAGTGTGTTTTCTAAAAGCGTGACTCTGTTCTGTTTGGGGATTCCGTTCATGGGGAGCGATTTTTACATTCCCTCGATAAGTGATATCATAAGTTTCTTTTTTTGTGGGACTTATTTCACTGAGGATGATCGTACCTAAATCCACTCAGGATGCTGCTACCAGCCTCATGACGTGGATTTCATGGCTGAGTGACACTCCATTGGACCTACGTAGCACCACTTGTCCACTTGTCCACTTGTCTTTGTCCACTTGTCCACTCGTCTTTGTCCACTTGGCTCTTTCCTGGGATATGAAACGTGTACCGGAGTGGAGGTTCTTGTCAAGACAGCAGCCCTCAACTTTGGGGTCCCTGTGTCTGGTTGATTTTTTCATTTTCCCAAGGTCAACGCCCATGTGTGGAAGTGCCCTATGCTCTGTGGTTCTGTGTTTTACATGGTTTGGGAAAGAGGATACACTTGTGAAGATTGGCTGTTGGCCATTGACATCCCGCCCATCAGCTTAACAAGGCTCCCTTGACTCCGTGGGCTGTCCTGCCTTTCTGGTTTTTAGACTTTTTTCGCCTGGCCCTTTTGCCCCGGGGGGGGGGGGCCGAGAGATTTCTTTGTAGTGCTGATTTGCTCTCCCAGGTTGCTTGGTTGGCCAAAAAGGGCGTATGCGTTTTTTCCTGAATATATTCAGGAAAAAACGCATACGCCCTTTTTGGCCAACCGCATCATTGTCCACGTTCTGGCGCTTTTCATGTGCTATCGGGGCCATTCCGATGTACCCGTTGACATCCGTTTCCTGCAGTTCTGCCTTGCGTTCAGCGCCTCTTCGTAGCCTGCCCTCAATATATTTTGGGGCGATAGTTATCGTTTAGAACTCTGCAGGTTTGGGAAGTGCAGGGCCCCTGAGCTCCATTTCCCAAGTCGCTTTTTTGTGAGTGGGACGCAACACGGCTGGATGGCTTCACGCCCTATTGTCGATCCGCGGTGGCAGGCTGAACCGCTGGTGAATTCTTCTTCGTGATGGGAAATGAGAGTGACATGTGCCCGACCAAACACCTCCAGCGAGTCTCTCATTGGTTCCCCCTCTTGCAGTTCATCCTGCGGACAAATTGCAGACGGTACGAAAGAGGCATGGAAAGGCGCCGAGTCTCCAAGTGGGGAGATTGTTAGTAAGGGGGCCTGAATGGAGAACACGAGCACCAGGAGAGGAAAACTGAGGTGAGTTTCAGAAAGCTTTCCCGATCCCACGGTGTAGCATCCGCTGGGTTTCCAATGAGTGCTTTCGCTGTCGGAAGATTGCGTTGAACCTGGAGAGTTGGGAGCCATGGAATGGGGAGCACGCAGGATTCCTTTCAAGGGTCTGCATTTGCTTTCCCAACCTCACCAATCGTCTCAGCCCCAAGAGTGTCCAGCCTTATGTCTTCTGCCGCTGGGGCTGTAGATGTGGTCAATCCTGGTTGCATGCCAGTCCCTGAACGCATTTTGGAAGAATTTCTCTCTGTTTTGCCCTGCTTGTTTCTTCTTTGTGTTGGAAATGTATCCTCAGAATGGGTCTGAGCTGATTTTCCCTGCTGGTTTTAGGCCGCTTTACACACACTTGATGCACTTACACAGAGATATCAAGACTTAGCTTTTAAGATGCTTACTAGTCGGATAGATACTTGTGCGATGAACAGGGTCTTGTGAGTCCAGTTGATTGAGCAAGGAGTAGGTCGTGTCCATTCCATATCCGGTTTTCGGAAGGGTATCTGTGCTCATTCCAAACTCGAGTTTTATGCGTCACCGCACCTCACCTTTCCCCTGAAGCAGGCATAAGTGTGTTTTCTAAAAGCGTGACTCTGTTCTGTTTGGGGATTCCGTTCATGGGGAGCGATTTTTACATTCCCTCGATAAGTGATATCATAAGTTTCTTTTTTTGTGGGACTTATTTCACTGAGGATGATCGTACCTAAATCCACTCAGGATGCTGCTACCAGCCTCATGACGTGGATTTCATGGCTGAGTGACACTCCATTGGACCTACGTAGCACCACTTGTCCACTTGTCCACTTGTCTTTGTCCACTTGTCCACTCGTCTTTGTCCACTTGGCTCTTTCCTGGGATATGAAACGTGTACCGGAGTGGAGGTTCTTGTCAAGACAGCAGCCCTCAACTTTGGGGCCCCTGTGTCTGGTTGATTTTTTCATTTTCCCAAGGTCAACGCCCATGTGTGGAAGTGCCCTATGCTCTGTGGTTCTGTGTTTTACATGGTTTGGGAAAGAGGATACACTTGTGAAGATTGGCTGTTGGCCATTGACATCCCGCCCATCAGCTTAACAAGGCTCCCTTGACTCCGTGGGCTGTCCTGCCTTTCTGGTTTTTAGACTTTTTTCGCCTGGCCCTTTTGCCCCCCGGGGGGGGGGCGAGACATTTCTTTGTAGTGCTGATTTGCTCTCCCAGGTTGCTTGGTTGGCCAAAAAGGGCGTATGCGTCACGCCCTTTTTGGCCAACCGCATCATTGTCCACGTTCTGGCGCATTTCATGTGCTATCGGGGCCATTCCGATGTACCCGTTGACATCCGTTTCCTGCAATTCTGCCTTGCGTTCAACGCCTCTTCGTAGCCTGACCTCAATATATTTTGGGGCGATAGTTATCGTTTAGAACTCTGCAGGTTTGGGAAGTGCAGTGCCCCTGAGCTCCATTTCCCAAGTCGCTTTTTTGTGAGTGGGACGCAACACGGCTGGATGGCTTCACGCCCTATTGTCGATCCGCGGTGGCAGGCTGAGCGTCTGGTGAATTCTTCTTCGCGATGGGAAATGAGAGTGACATGTGCCCGACCAAACACCTCCAGCGAGTCTCTCATTGGTTCCCCCTCTTGCAGTTCATCCTGCGGACAAATTGCAGACGGTACGAAAGAGGCATGGAAAGGCGCCGAGTCTCCAAGTGGGGAGATTGTTAGTAAGGGGGCCTGAATGGAGAACACGAGCACCAGGAGATGAAAACTGAGGTGGGTTTCAGAAAGCTTTCCCGATCCCACGGTGTAGCATCCGCTGGGTTTCCAATGAGTGCTTTCGCTGTCGGAAGATTGCGTTGAACCTGGAGAGTTGGGACCCATGGAATGGGGAGCACGCAGGATTCCTTTCAAGGGTCTGCATTTGCTTTCCCAACCTCACCAATCGTCTCAGCCCCAAGAGTGTCCAGCCTTATGTCTTCTGCCGCTGGGGCTGTAGATGTGGTCAATCCTGGTTGCATGCCAGTCCCTGAACGCATTTTGGAAGAATTTCTCTCTGTTTTGCCCTGCTTGTTTCTTCTTTATGTTGGAAATGTATCCTCAGAATGGGTCTGAGCTGATTTTCCCTGCTGGCTTTAGGCCGCTTTACACACACTTGATGCACTTACACAGAGATATCAAGACTTAGCTTTTAAGAAGCTTACTAGTCGGATAGATACTTGTGCGATGAACAGGGTCTGGTGAGTCCAGTTGATTGAGCAAGGAGTAGGTCGTGTCCATTCCATATTCGGTTTTCGGAAGGGTATCTGTGCTCATTTCAAACTCGAGTTTTATGCGTCACCCCACCTCACCTTTCCCCTGAAGCAGGCATAAGTGTGTTTTCTAAAAGCGTGACTCTGTTCTGTTTGGGGATTCCGTTCATGGGGAGCGATTTTTACATTCCCTCGATAAGTGATATCATAAGTTTCTTTTTTTGTGGGACTGATTTCACTGAGGATGATCGTACCTAAATCCACTCAGGATGCTGCTACCAGCCTCATGACGTGGATTTCATGGCTGAGTGACACTCCATTGGACCTACGTAGCACCACTTGTCCACTTGTCCACTTGTCTTTGTCCACTTCTCCACTTGGCTCTTTCCTGGGATATGAAACGTGTACCGGAGTGGAGGTTCTTGTCAAGACAGCAGCCCTCAACTTTGGGGTCCCTGTGTCTGGTTGATTTTTTCATTTTCCCAAGGTCAACGCCCATGTGTGGAAGTGCCCTATGCTCTGTGGTTCTGTGTTTTACATGGTTTGGGAAAGAGGATACACTTGTGAAGATTGGCTGTTGGCCATTGACATCCCGCCCATCAGCTTAACAAGGCTCCCTTGACTCCGTGGGCTGTCCTGCCTTTCTGGTTTTTAGACTTTTTTCGCCTGACCCTTTTGCCCCGGGGGGGGGGGGCGAGAGATTTCTTTGTAGTGCTGATTTGCTCTCCCAGGTTGCTTGGTTGGCCAAAAAGGGCGTATGCGTTTTTTCCTGAATATATTCAGGAAAAAACGCATACGCCCTTTTTGGCCAACCGCATCATTGTCCACGTTCTGGCGCTTTTCATGTGCTATCGGGGCCATTCCGATGTACCCGTTGACATCCGTTTCCTGCAGTTCTGCCTTGCGTTCAGCGCCTCTTCGTAGCCTGCCCTCAATATATTTTGGGGCGATAGTTATCGTTTAGAACTCTGCAGGTTTGGGAAGTGCAGGGCCCCTGAGCTCCATTTCCCAAGTCGCTTTTTTGTGAGTGGGACGCAACATGGCTGGATGGCTTCACGCCCTATTGTCGATCCGGGGTGGCAGGCTGAACCGCTGGTGAATTCTTCTTCGTGATGGGAAATGAGAGTGACATGTGCCCGACCAAACACCTCCAGCGAGTCTCTCATTGGTTCCCCCTCTTGCAGTTCATCCTGCGGACAAATTGCAGACGGTACGAAAGAGGCATGGAAAGGCGCCGAGTCTCCAAGTGGGGAGATTGTTAGTAAGGGGGCCTGAATGGAGAACACGAGCACCAGGAGAGGAAAACTGAGGTGAGTTTCAGAAAGCTTTCCCGATCCCACGGTGTAGCATCCGCTGGGTTTCCAATGAGTGCTTTCGCTGTCGGAAGATTGCGTTGAACCTGGAGAGTTGGGACCCATGGAATGGGGAGCACGCAGGATTCCTTTCAAGGGTCTGCATTTGCTTTCCCAACCTCACCAATCGTCTCAGCCCCAAGAGTGTCCAGCCTTATGTCTTCTGCCGCTGGGGCTGTAGATGTGGTCAATCCTGGTTGCATGCCAGTCCCTGAACGCATTTTGGAAGAATTTCTCTCTGTTTTGCCCTGCTTGTTTCTTCTTTATGTTGGAAATGTATCCTCAGAATGGGTCTGAGCTGCTTTTCCCTGCTGGCTTTAGGCCGCTTTACACACACTTGATGCACTTACACAGAGATATCAAGACTTAGCTTTTAAGATGCTTACTAGTCGGATAGATACTTGTGCGATGAACAGGGTCTGGTGAGTCCAGTTGATTGAGCAAGGAGTAGGTCGTGTCCATTCCATATTCGGTTTTCGGAAGGGTATCTGTGCTCATTTCAAACTCGAGTTTTATGCGTCACCGCACCTCACCTTTCCCCTGAAGCAGGCATAAGTGTGTTTTCTAAAAGCGTGACTCTGTTCTGTTTGGGGATTCCGTTCATGGGGAGCGATTTTTACATTCCCTCGATAAGTGATATCATAAGTTTCGTTTTTTGTGGGACTTATTTCACTGAGGATGATCGTACCTAAATCCACTCAGGATGCTGCTACCAGCCTCATGACGTGGATTTCATGGCTGAGTGACACTCCATTGGACCTACGTAGCACCACTTGTCCACTTGACTTTGTCCACTTGTCCACTCGTCTTTGTCCACTTGGCTCTTTCCTGGGATATGAAACGTGTACCGGAGTGGAGGTTCTTGTCAAGACAGCAGCCCTGAACTTTGGGGTCCCTGTGTCTGGTTGATTTTTTCATTTTCCCAAGGTCAACGCCCATGTGTGGAAGTGCCCTATGCTCTGTGGTTCTGTGTTTTACATGGTTTGGGAAAGAGGATACACTTGTGAAGATTGGCTGTTGGCCATTGACATCCCGCCCATCAGCTTAACAAGGCTCCCTTGACTCCGTGGGCTGTCCTGCCTTTCTGGTTTTTAGACTTTTTTCGCCTGACCCTTTTGCCCCGGTGGGGGGGGCGAGAGATTTCTTTGTAGTGCTGATTTGCTCTCCCAGGTTGCTTGGTTGGCCAAAAAGGGCGTATGCGTTTTTTCCTGAATATATTCAGGAAAAAACGCATACGCCCTTTTTGGCCAACCGCATCATTGTCCACGTTCTGGCGCTTTTCATGTGCTATCGGGGCCATTCCGATGTACCCGTTGACATCCGTTTCCTGCAGTTCTGCCTTGCGTTCAGCGCCTCTTCGTAGCCTGCCCTCAATATATTTTGGGGCGATAGTTATCGTTTAGAACTCTGCAGGTTTGGGAAGTGCAGGGCCCCTGAGCTCCATTTCCCAAGTCGCTTTTTTGTGAGTGGGACGCAACACGGCTGGATGGCTTCACGCCCTATTGTCAATCCGGGGTGGCAGGCTGAACCTCTGGTGAATTCTTCTTCGTGATGGGAAATGAGAGTGACATGTGCCCGACCAAACACCTCCAGCGAGTCTCTCATTGGTTCCCCCTCTTGCAGTTCATCCTGCGGACAAATTGCAGACGGTACGAAAGAGGCATGGAAAGGCGCCGAGTCTCCAAGTGGGGAGATTGTTAGTAAGGGGGCCTGAATGGAGAACACGAGCACCAGGAGAGGAAAACTGAGGTGAGTTTCAGAAAGCTTTCCCGATCCCACGGTGTAGCATCCGCTGGGTTTCCAATGAGTGCTTTCGCTGTCGGAAGATTGCGTTGAACCTGGAGAGTTGGGAGCCATGGAATGGGGAGCACGCAGGATTCCTTTCAAGGGTCTGCATTTGCTTTCCCAACCTCACGAATCGTCTCAGCCCCAAGAGTGTCCAGCCTTATGTCTTCTGCCGCTGGGGCTGTAGATGTGGTCAATCCTGGTTGCATGCCAGTCCCTGAACGCATTTTGGAAGAATTTCTCTCTGTTTTGCCCTGCTTGTTTCTTCTTTGTGTTGGAAATGTATCCTCAGAATGGGTCTGAGCTGATTTTCCCTGCTGGTTTTAGGCCGCTTTACACACACTTGATGCACTTACACAGAGATATCAAGACTTAGCTTTTAAGATGCTTACTAGTCGGATAGATACTTGTACGATGAACAGGGTCTGGTGAGTCCAGTTGATTGAGCAAGGAGTAGGTCGTGTCCATTCCATATTCGGTTTTCGGAAGTGTATCTGTGCTCATTCCAAACTCGAGTTTTATGCGTCACCGCACCTCACCTTTCCCCTGAAGCAGGCATAAGTGTGTTTTCTAAAAGCGTGACTCTGTTCTGTTTGGGGATTCCGTTCATGGGGAGCGATTTTTACATTCCCTCGATAAGTGATATCATAAGTTTCTTTTTTTGTGGGACTTATTTCACTGAGGATGATCGTACCTAAATCCACTCAGGATGCTGCTACCAGCCTCATGACGTGGATTTCATGGCTGAGTGACACTCCATTGGACCTACGTAGCACCACTTGTCCACTTGTCCACTTGTCTTTGTCCACTTGTCCACTCGTCTTTGTCCACTTGGCTCTTTCCTGGGATATGAAACGTGTACCGGAGTGGAGGTTCTTGTCAAGACAGCAGCCCTCAACTTTGGGGCCCCTGTGTCTGGTTGATTTTTTCATTTTCCCAAGGTCAACGCCCATGTGTGGAAGTGCCCTATGCTCTGTGGTTCTGTGTTTTACATGGTTTGGGAAAGAGGATACACTTGTGAAGATTGGCTGTTGGCCATTGACATCCCGCCCATCAGCTTAACAAGGCTCCCTTGACTCCGTGGGCTGTCCTGCCTTTCTGGTTTTTAGACTATTTTCGCCTGGCCCTTTTGCCCCCGGGGGGGGGGGCGAGACATTTCTTTGTAGTGCTCATTTGCTCTCCCAGGTTGCTTGGTTGGCCAAAAAGGGCGTATGCGTCACGCCCTTTTTGGCCAACCGCATCATTGTCCACGTTCTGGCGCATTTCATGTGCTATCGGGGCCATTCCGATGTACCCGTTGACATCCGTTTCCTGCAATTCTGCCTTGCGTTCAACGCCTCTTCGTAGCCTGACCTCAATATATTTTGGGGCGATAGTTATCGTTTAGAACTCTGCAGGTTTGGGAAGTGCAGTGCCCCTGAGCTCCATTTCCCAAGTCGCTTTTTTGTGAGTGGGACGCAACACGGCTGGATGGCTTCACGCCCTATTGTCGATCCGCGGTGGCAGGCTGAGCCTCTGGTGAATTCTTCTTCGCGATGGGAAATGAGAGTGACATGTGCCCGACCAAACACCTCCAGCGAGTCTCTCATTGGTTCCCCCTCTTGCAGTTCATCCTGCGGACAAATTGCAGACGGTACGAAAGAGGCATGGAAAGGCGCCGAGTCTCCAAGTGGGGAGATTGTTAGTAAGGGGGCCTGAATGGAGAACACGAGCACCAGGAGATGAAAACTGAGGTGGGTTTCAGAAAGCTTTCCCGATCCCACGGTGTAGCATCCGCTGGGTTTCCAATGAGTGCTTTCGCTGTCGGAAGATTGCGTTGAACCTGGAGAGTTGGGACCCATGGAATGGGGAGCACGCAGGATTCCTTTCAAGGGTCTGCATTTGCTTTCCCAACCTCACCAATCGTCTCAGCCCCAAGAGTGTCCAGCCTTATGTCTTCTGCCGCTGGGGCTGTAGATGTGGTCAATCCTGGTTGCATGCCAGTCCCTGAACGCATTTTGGAAGAATTTCTCTCTGTTTTGCCCTGCTTGTTTCTTCTTTATGTTGGAAATGTATCCTCAGAATGGGTCTGAGCTGATTTTCCCTGCTGGCTTTAGGACGCTTTACACACACTTGATGCACTTACACAGAGATATCAAGACTTAGCTTTTAAGAAGCTTACTAGTCGGATAGATACTTGTGCGATGAACAGGGTCTGGTGAGTCCAGTTGATTGAGCAAGGAGTAGGTCGTGTCCATTCCATATTCGGTTTTCGGAAGGGTATCTGTGCTCATTTCAAACTCGAGTTTTATGCGTCACCCCACCTCACCTTTCCCCTGAAGCAGGCATAAGTGTGTTTTCTAAAAGCGTGACTCTGTTCTGTTTGGGGATTCCGTTCATGGGGAGCGATTTTTACATTCCCTCGATAAGTGATATCATAAGTTTCTTTTTTTGTGGGACTGATTTCACTGAGGATGATCGTACCTAAATCCACACAGGATGCTGCTACCAGCCTCATGACGTGGATTTCATGGCTGAGTGACACTCCATTGGACCTACGTAGCACCACTTGTCCACTTGTCCACTTGTCTTTGTCCACTTCTCCACTTGGCTCTTTCCTGGGATATGAAACGTGTACCGGAGTGGAGGTTCTTGTCAAGACAGCAGCCCTCAACTTTGGGGTCCCTGTGTCTGGTTGATTTTTTCATTTTCCCAAGGTCAACGCCCATGTGTGGAAGTGCCCTATGCTCTGTGGTTCTGTGTTTTACATGGTTTGGGAAAGAGGATACACTTGTGAAGATTGGCTGTTGGCCATTGACATCCCGCCCATCAGCTTAACAAGGCTCCCTTGACTCCGTGGGCTGTCCTGCCTTTCTGGTTTTTAGACTTTTTTCGCCTGACCCTTTTGCCCCGGGGGGGGGGGCGAGAGATTTCTTTGTAGTGCTGATTTGCTCTCCCAGGTTGCTTGGTTGGCCAAAAAGGGCGTATGCGTTTTTTCCTGAATATATTCAGGAAAAAACGCATACGCCCTTTTTGGCCAACCGCATCATTGTCCACGTTCTGGCGCTTTTCATGTGCTATCGGGGCCATTCCGATGTACCCGTTGACATCCGTTTCCTGCAGTTCTGCCTTGCGTTCAGCGCCTCTTCGTAGCCTGACCTCAATATATTTTGGGGCGATAGTTATCGTTTAGAACTCTGCAGGTTTGGGAAGTGCAGTGCCCCTGAGCTCCATTTCCCAAGTCGCTTTTTTGTGAGTGGGACGCAACACGGCTGGATGGCTTCACGCCCTATTGTCGATCCGGGGTGGCAGGCTGAACCGCTGGTGAATTCTTCTTCGTGATGGGAAATGAGAGTGACATGTGCCCGACCAAACACCTCCAGCGAGTCTCTCATTGGTTCCCCCTCTTGCAGTTCATCCTGCGGACAAATTGCAGACGGTACGAAAGAGGCATGGAAAGGCGCCGAGTCTCCAAGTGGGGAGATTGTTAGTAAGGGGGCCTGAATGGAGAACACGAGCACCAGGAGAGGAAAACTGAGGTGAGTTTCAGAAAGCTTTCCCGATCCCACGGTGTAGCATCCGCTGGGTTTCCAATGAGTGCTTTCGCTGTCGGAAGATTGCGTTGAACCTGGAGAGTTGGGACCCATGGAATGGGGAGCACGCAGGATTCCTTTCAAGGGTCTGCATTTGCTTTCCCAACCTCACCAATCGTCTCAGCCCCAAGAGTGTCCAGCCTTATGTCTTCTGCCGCTGGGGCTGTAGATGTGGTCAATCCTGGTTGCATGCCAGTCCCTGAACGCATTTTGGAAGAATTTCTCTCTGTTTTGCCCTGCTTGTTTCTTCTTTATGTTGGAAATGTATCCTCAGAATGGGTCTGAGCTGCTTTTCCCTGCTGGCTTTAGGCCGCTTTACACACACTTGATGCACTTACACAGAGATATCAAGACTTAGCTTTTAAGATGCTTACTAGTCGGATAGATACTTGTGCGATGAACAGGGTCTGGTGAGTCCAGTTGATTGAGCAAGGAGTAGGTCGTGTCCATTCCATATTCGGTTTTCGGAAGGGTATCTGTGCTCATTTCAAACTCGAGTTTTATGCGTCACCGCACCTCACCTTTCCCCTGAAGCAGGCATAAGTGTGTTTTCTAAAAGCGTGACTCTGTTCTGTTTGGGGATTCCGTTCATGGGGAGCGATTTTTACATTCCCTCGATAAGTGATATCATAAGTTTCTTTTTTTGTGGGACTTATTTCACTGAGGATGATCGTACCTAAATCCACTCAGGATGCTGCTACCAGCCTCATGACGTGGATTTCATGGCTGAGTGACACTCCATTGGACCTACGTAGCACCACTTGTCCACTTGACTTTGTCCACTTGTCCACTCGTCTTTGTCCACTTGGCTCTTTCCTGGGATATGAAACGTGTACCGGAGTGGAGGTTCTTGTCAAGACAGCAGCCCTCAACTTTGGGGCCCCTGTGTCTGGTTGATTTTTTCATTTTCCCAAGGTCAACGCCCATGTGTGGAAGTGCCCTATGCTCTGTGGTTCTGTGTTTTACATGGTTTGGGAAAGAGGATACACTTGTGAAGATTGGCTGTTGGCCATTGACATCCCGCCCATCAGCTTAACAAGGCTCCCTTGACTCCGTGGGCTGTCCTGCCTTTCTGGTTTTTAGACTTTTTTCGCCTGGCCCTTTTGCCCCCGGGGGGGGGGGCGAGACATTTCTTTGTAGTGCTGATTTGCTCTCCCAGGTTGCTTGGTTGGCCAAAAAGGGCGTATGCGTCACGCCCTTTTTGGCCAACCGCATCATTGTCCACGTTCTGGCGCATTTCATGTGCTATCGGGGCCATTCCGATGTACCCGTTGACATCCGTTTCCTGCAATTCTGCCTTGCGTTCAACGCCTCTTCGTAGCCTGACCTCAATATATTTTGGGGCGATAGTTATCGTTTAGAACTCTGCAGGTTTGGGAAGTGCAGTGCCCCTGAGCTCCATTTCCCAAGTCGCTTTTTTGTGAGTGGGACGCAACACGGCTCGATGGCTTCACGCCCTATTGTCGATCCGCGGTGGCAGGCTGAGCCTCTGGTGAATCCTTCTTCGCGATGGGAAATGAGAGTGACATGTGCCCGACCAAACACCTCCAGCGAGTCTCTCATTGGTTCCCCCTCTTGCAGTTCATCCTGCGGACAAATTGCAGACGGTACGAAAGAGGCATGGAAAGGCGCCGAGTCTCCAAGTGGGGAGATTGTTAGTAAGGGGGCCTGAATGGAGAACACGAGCACCAGGAGATGAAAACTGAGGTGGGTTTCAGAAAGCTTTCCCGATCCCACGGTGTAGCATCCGCTGGGTTTCCAATGAGTGCTTTCGCTGTCGGAAGATTGCGTTGAACCTGGAGAGTTGGGACCCATGGAATGGGGAGCACGCAGGATTCCTTTCAAGGGTCTGCATTTGCTTTCCCAACCTCACCAATCGTCTCAGCCCCAAGAGTGTCCAGCCTTATGTCTTCTGCCGCTGGGGCTGTAGATGTGGTCAATCCTGGTTGCATGCCAGTCCCTGAACGCATTTTGGAAGAATTTCTCTCTGTTTTGCCCTGCTTGTTTCTTCTTTATGTTGGAAATGTATCCTCAGAATGGGTCTGAGCTGATTTTCCCTGCTGGCTTTAGGCCGCTTTACACACACTTGATGCACTTACACAGAGATATCAAGACTTAGCTTTTAAGAAGCTTACTAGTCGGATAGATACTTGTGCGATGAACAGGGTCTGGTGAGTCCAGTTGATTGAGCAAGGAGTAGGTCGTGTCCATTCCATATTCGGTTTTCGGAAGGGTATCTGTGCTCATTTCAAACTCGAGTTTTATGCGTCACCGCACCTCACCTTTCCCCTGAAGCAGGCATAAGTGTGTTTTCTAAAAGCGTGACTCTGTTCTGTTTGGGGATTCCGTTCATGGGGAGCGATTTTTACATTCCCTCGATAAGTGATATCATAAGTTTCTTTTTTTGTGGGACTTATTTCACTGAGGATGATCGTACCTAAATCCACTCAGGATGCTGCTACCAGCCTCATGACGTGGATTTCATGGCTGAGTGACACTCCATTGGACCTACGTAGCACCACTTGTCCACTTGTCCACTTGTCTTTGTCCACTTCTCCACTTGGCTCTTTCCTGGGATATGAAACGTGTACCGGAGTGGAGGTTCTTGTCAAGACAGCAGCCCTCAACTTTGGGGTCCCTGTGTCTGGTTGATTTTTTCATTTTCCCAAGGTCAACGCCCATGTGTGGAAGTGCCCTATGCTCTGTGGTTCTGTGTTTTACATGGTTTGGGAAAGAGGATACACTTGTGAAGATTGGCTGTTGGCCATTGACATCCCGCCCATCAGCTTAACAAGGCTCCCTTGACTCCGTGGGCTGTCCTGCCTTTCTGGTTTTTAGACTTTTTTCGCCTGACCCTTTTGCCCCGGGGGGGGGGGCGAGAGATTTCTTTGTAGTGCTGATTTGCTCTCCCAGGTTGCTTGGTTGGCCAAAAAGGGCGTATGCGTTTTTTCCTGAATATATACAGGAAAAAACGCATACGCCCTTTTTGGCCAACCGCATCATTGTCCACGTTCTGGCGCTTTTCATGTGCTATCGGGGCCATTCCGATGTACCCGTTGACATCCGTTTCCTGCAGTTCTGCCTTGCGTTCAGCGCCTCTTCGTAGCCTGACCTCAATATATTTTGGGGCGATAGTTATCGTTTAGAACTCTGCAGGTTTGGGAAGTGCAGGGACCCTGAGCTCCATTTCCCAAGTCGCTTTTTTGTGAGTGGGACGCAACACGGCTGGATGGCTTCACGCCCTATTGTCGATCCGGGGTGGCAGGCTGAACCGCTGGTGAATTCTTCTTCGTGATGGGAAATGAGAGTGACATGTGCCCGACCAAACACCTCCAGCGAGTCTCTCATTGGTTCCCCCTCTTGCAGTTCATCCTGCGGACAAATTGCAGACGGTACGAAAGAGGCATGGAAAGGCGCCGAGTCTCCAAGTGGGGAGATTGTTAGTAAGGGGGCCTGAATGGAGAACACGAGCACCAGGAGAGGAAAACTGAGGTGAGTTTCAGAAAGCTTTCCCGATCCCACGGTGTAGCATCCGCTGGGTTTCCAATGAGTGCTTTCGCTGTCGGAAGATTGCGTTGAACCTGGAGAGTTGGGAGCCATGGAATGGGGAGCACGCAGGATTCCTTTCAAGGGTCTGCATTTGCTTTCCCAACCTCACGAATCGTCTCAGCCCCAAGAGTGTCCAGCCTTATGTCTTCTGCCGCTGGGGCTGTAGATGTGGTCAATCCTGGTTGCATGCCAGTCCCTGAACGCATTTTGGAAGAATTTCTCTCTGTTTTGCCCTGCTTGTTTCTTCTTTGTGTTGGAAATGTATCCTCAGAATGGGTCTGAGCTGATTTTCCCTGCTGGTTTTAGGCCGCTTTACACACACTTGATGCACTTACACAGAGATATCAAGACTTAGCTTTTAAGATGCTTACTAGTCGGATAGATACTTGTGCGATGAACAGGGTCTGGTGAGTCCAGTTGATTGAGCAAGGAGTAGGTCGTGTCCATTCCATATTCGGTTTTCGGAAGGGTATCTGTGCTCATTTCAAACTCGAGTTTTATGCGTCACCGCACCTCACCTTTCCCCTGAAGCAGGCATAAGTGTGTTTTCTAAAAGCGTGACTCTGTTCTGTTTGGGGATTCCGTTCATGGGGAGCGATTTTTACATTCCCTCGATAAGTGATATCATAAGTTTCTTTTTTTGTGGGACTTATTTCACTGAGGATGATCGTACCTAAATCCACTCAGGATGCTGCTACCAGCCTCATGACGTGGATTTCATGGCTGAGTGACACTCCATTGGACCTACGTAGCACCACTTGTCCACTTGTCCACTTGTCTTTGTCCACTTGTCCACTCGTCTTTGTCCACTTGGCTCTTTCCTGGGATATGAAACGTGTACCGGAGTGGAGGTTCTTGTCAAGACAGCAGCCCTCAACTTTGGGGTCCCTGTGTCTGGTTGATTTTTTCATTTTCCCAAGGTCAACGCCCATGTGTGGAAGTGCCCTATGCTCTGTGGTTCTGTGTTTTACATGGTTTGGGAAAGAGGATACACTTGTGAAGATTGGCTGTTGGCCATTGACATCCCGCCCATCAGCTTAACAAGGCTCCCTTGACTCCGTGGGCTGTCCTGCCTTTCTGGTTTTTAGACTTTTTTCGCCTGGCCCTTTTGCCCCGGGGGGGGGGGGAGAGATTTCTTTGTAGTGCTGATTTGCTCTCCCAGGTTGCTTGGTTGGCCAAAAAGGGCGTATGCGTTTTTTCCTGAATATATTCAGGAAAAAATGCATACGCCCTTTTTGGCCAACCACATCATTGTCCACGTTCTGGCGCTTTTCATGTGCTATCGGGGCCATTCCGATGTACCCGTTGACATCCGTTTCCTGCAGTTCTGCCTTGCGTTCAGCGCCTCTTCGTAGCCTGCGCTCAATATATTTTGGGGCGATAGTTATCGTTTAGAACTCTGCAGGTTTGGGAAGTGCAGGGCCCCTGAGCTCCATTTCCCAAGTCGCTTTTTTGTGAGTGGGACGCAACACGGCTGGATGGCTTCACGCCCTATTGTCGATCCGCGGTGGCAGGCTGAACCGCTGGTGAATTCTTCTTCGTGATGGGAAATGAGAGTGACATGTGCCCGACCAAACACCTCCAGCGAGTCTCTCATTGGTTCCCCCTCTTGCAGTTCATCCTGCGGACAAATTGCAGACGGTACGAAAGAGGCATGGAAAGGCGCCGAGTCTCCAAGTGGGGAGATTGTTAGTAAGGGGGCCTGAATGGAGAACACGAGCACCAGGAGAGGAAAACTGAGGTGAGTTTCAGAAAGCTTTCCCGATCCCACGGTGTAGCATCCGCTGGGTTTCCAATGAGTGCTTTCGCTGTCGGAAGATTGCGTTGAACCTGGAGAGTTGGGAGCCATGGAATGGGGAGCACGCAGGATTCCTTTCAAGGGTCTGCATTTGCTTTCCCAACCTCACCAATCGTCTCAGCCCCAAGAGTGTCCAGCCTTATGTCTTCTGCCGCTGGGGCTGTAGATGTGGTCAATCCTGGTTGCATGCCAGTCCCTGAACGCATTTTGGAAGAATTTCTCTCTGTTTTGCCCTGCTTGTTTCTTCTTTGTGTTGGAAATGTATCCTCAGAATGGGTCTGAGCTGATTTTCCCTGCTGGTTTTAGGCCGCTTTACACACACTTGATGCACTTACACAGAGATATCAAGACTTAGCTTTTAAGATGCTTACTAGTCGGATAGATACTTGTGCGATGAACAGGGTCTGGTGAGTCCAGTTGATTGAGCAAGGAGTAGGTCGTGTCCATTCCATATTCGGTTTTCGGAAGGGTATCTGTGCTCATTTCAAACTCGAGTTTTATGCGTCACCGCACCTCACCTTTCCCCTGAAGCAGGCATAAGTGTGTTTTCTAAAAGCGTGACTCTGTTCTGTTTGGGGATTCCGTTCATGGGGAGCGATTTTTACATTCCCTCGATAAGTGATATCATAAGTTTCTTTTTTTGTGGGACTTATTTCACTGAGGATGATCGTACCTAAATCCACTCAGGATGCTGCTACCAGCCTCATGACGTGGATTTCATGGCTGAGTGACACTCCATTGGACCTACGTAGCACCACTTGTCCACTTGTCCACTTGTCTTTGTCCACTTGTCCACTCGTCTTTGTCCACTTGGCTCTTTCCTGGGATATGAAACGTGTACCGGAGTGGAGGTTCTTGTCAAGACAGCAGCCCTCAACTTTGGGGTCCCTGTGTCTGGTTGATTTTTTCATTTTCCCAAGGTCAACGCCCATGTGTGGAAGTGCCCTATGCTCTGTGGTTCTGTGTTTTCCATGGTTTGGGAAAGAGGATACACTTGTGAAGATTGGCTGTTGGCCATTGACATCCCGCCCATCAGCTTAACAAGGCTCCCTTGACTCCGTGGGCTGTCCTGCCTTTCTGGTTTTTAGACTTTTTTCGCCTGGCCCTTTTGCCCCGGGGGGGGGGGGCCGAGAGATTTCTTTGTAGTGCTGATTTGCTCTCCCAGGTTGCTTGGTTGGCCAAAAAGGGCGTATGCGTTTTTTCCTGAATATATTCAGGAAAAAACGCATACGCCCTTTTTGGCCAACCGCATCATTGTCCACGTTCTGGCGCTTTTCATGTGCTATCGGGGCCATTCCGATGTACCCGTTGACATCCGTTTCCTGCAGTTCTGCCTTGCGTTCAGCGCCTCTTCGTAGCCTGCCCTCAATATATTTTGGGGCGATAGTTATCGTTTAGAACTCTGCAGGTTTGGGAAGTGCAGGGCCCCTGAGCTCCATTTCCCAAGTCGCTTTTTTGTGAGTGGGACGCAACACGGCTGGATGGCTTCACGCCCTATTGTCGATCCGCGGTGGCAGGCTGAACCGCTGGTGAATTCTTCTTCGTGATGGGAAATGAGAGTGACATGTGCCCGACCAAACACCTCCAGCGAGTCTCTCATTGGTTCCCCCTCTTGCAGTTCATCCTGCGGACAAATTGCAGACGGTACGAAAGAGGCATGGAAAGGCGCCGAGTCTCCAAGTGGGGAGATTGTTAGTAAGGGGGCCTGAATGGAGAACACGAGCACCAGGAGAGGAAAACTGAGGTGAGTTTCAGAAAGCTTTCCCGATCCCACGGTGTAGCATCCGCTGGGTTTCCAATGAGTGCTTTCGCTGTCGGAAGATTGCGTTGAACCTGGAGAGTTGGGAGCCATGGAATGGGGAGCACGCAGGATTCCTTTCAAGGGTCTGCATTTGCTTTCCCAACCTCACCAATCGTCTCAGCCCCAAGAGTGTCCAGCCTTATGTCTTCTGCCGCTGGGGCTGTAGATGTGGTCAATCCTGGTTGCATGCCAGTCCCTGAACGCATTTTGGAAGAATTTCTCTCTGTTTTGCCCTGCTTGTTTCTTCTTTGTGTTGGAAATGTATCCTCAGAATGGGTCTGAGCTGATTTTCCCTGCTGGTTTTAGGCCGCTTTACACACACTTGATGCACTTACACAGAGATATCAAGACTTAGCTTTTAAGATGCTTACTAGTCGGATAGATACTTGTGCGATGAACAGGGTCTGGTGAGTCCAGTTGATTGAGCAAGGAGTAGGTCGTGTCCATTCCATATTCGGTTTTCGGAAGGGTATCTGTGCTCATTTCAAACTCGAGTTTTATGCGTCACCGCACCTCACCTTTCCCCTGAAGCAGGCATAAGTGTGTTTTCTAAAAGCGTGACTCTGTTCTGTTTGGGGATTCCGTTCATGGGGAGCGATTTTTACATTCCCTCGATAAGTGATATCATAAGTTTCTTTTTTTGTGGGACTTATTTCACTGAGGATGATCGTACCTAAATCCACTCAGGATGCTGCTACCAGCCTCATGACGTGGATTTCATGGCTGAGTGACACTCCATTGGACCTACGTAGCACCACTTGTCCACTTGTCCACTTGTCTTTGTCCACTTGTCCACTCGTCTTTGTCCACTTGGCTCTTTCCTGGGATATGAAACGTGTACCGGAGTGGAGGTTCTTGTCAAGACAGCAGCCCTCAACTTTGGGGTCCCTGTGTCTGGTTGATTTTTTCATTTTCCCAAGGTCAACGCCCATGTGTGGAAGTGCCCTATGCTCTGTGGTTCTGTGTTTTACATGGTTTGGGAAAGAGGATACACTTGTGAAGATTGGCTGTTGGCCATTGACATCCCGCCCATCAGCTTAACAAGGCTCCCTTGACTCCGTGGGCTGTCCTGCCTTTCTGGTTTTTAGACTTTTTTCGCCTGGCCCTTTTGCCCCCGGGGGGGGGGGGCGAGAGATTTCTTTGTAGTGCTGATTTCCTCTCCCAGGTTGCTTGGTTGGCCAAAAAGGGCGTATGCGTTTTTTCCTGAATATATTCAGGAAAAAACGCATACGCCCTTTTTGGCCAACCGCATCATTGTCCACGTTCTGGCGCTTTTCATGTGCTATCGGGGCCATTCCGATGTACCCGTTGACATCCGTTTCCTGCAGTTCTGCCTTGCGTTCAGCGCCTCTTCGTAGCCTGCCCTCAATATATTTTGGGGCGATAGTTATCGTTTAGAACTCTGCAGGTTTGGGAAGTGCAGGGCCCCTGAGCTCCATTTCCCAAGTCGCTTTTTTGTGAGTGGGACGCAACACGGCTGGATGGCTTCACGCCCTATTGTCGATCCGCGGTTGCAGGCTGAACCGCTGGTGAATTCTTCTTCGTGATGGGAAATGAGAGTGACATGTGCCCGACCAAACACCTCCAGCGAGTCTCTCATTGGTTCCCCCTCTTGCAGTTCATCCTGCGGACAAATTGCAGACGGTACGAAAGAGGCATGGAAAGGCGCCGAGTCTCCAAGTGGGGAGATTGTTAGTAAGGGGGCCTGAATGGAGAACACGAGCACCAGGAGAGGAAAACTGAGGTGAGTTTCAGAAAGCTTTCCCGATCCCACGGTGTAGCATCCGCTGGGTTTCCAATGAGTGCTTTCGCTGTCGGAAGATTGCGTTGAACCTGGAGAGTTGGGAGCCATGGAATGGGGAGCACGCAGGATTCCTTTCAAGGGTCTGCATTTGCTTTCCCAACCTCACCAATCGTCTCAGCCCCAACAGTGTCCAGCCTTATGTCTTCTGCCGCTGGGGCTGTAGATGTGGTCAATCCTGGTTGCATGCCAGTCCCTGAACGCATTTTGGAAGAATTTCTCTCTGTTTTGCCCTGCTTGTTTCTTCTTTGTGTTGGAAATGTATCCTCAGAATGGGTCTGAGCTGATTTTCCCTGCTGGTTTTAGGCCGCTTTACACACACTTGATGCACTTACACAGAGATATCAAGACTTAGCTTTTAAGATGCTTACTAGTCGGATAGATACTTGTGCGATGAACAGGGTCTTGTGAGTCCAGTTGATTGAGCAAGGAGTAGGTCGTGTCCATTCCATATTCGGTTTTCGGAAGGGTATCTGTGCTCATTCCAAACTCGAGTTTTATGCGTCACCGCACCTCACCTTTCCCCTGAAGCAGGCATAAGTGTGTTTTCTAAAAGCGTGACTCTGTTCTGTTTGGGGATTCCGTTCATGGGGAGCGATTTTTACATTCCCTCGATAAGTGATATCATAAGTTTCTTTTTTTGTGGGACTTATTTCACTGAGGATGATCGTACCTAAATCCACTCAGGATGCTGCTACCAGCCTCATGACGTGGATTTCATGGCTGAGTGACACTCCATTGGACCTACGTAGCACCACTTGTCCACTTGTCCACTTGTCTTTGTCCACTTGTCCACTCGTCTTTGTCCACTTGGCTCTTTCCTGGGATATGAAACGTGTACCGGAGTGGAGGTTCTTGTCAAGACAGCAGCCCTCAACTTTGGGGTCCCTGTGTCTGGTTGATTTTTTCATTTTCCCAAGGTCAACGCCCATGTGTGGAAGTGCCCTATGCTCTGTGGTTCTGTGTTTTACATGGTTTGGGAAAGAGGATACACTTGTGAAGATTGGCTGTTGGCCATTGACATCCCGCCCATCAGCTTAACAAGGCTCCCTTGACTCCGTGGGCTGTCCTGCCTTTCTGGTTTTTAGACTTTTTTCGCCTGGCCCTTTTGCCCCCGGGGGGGGGGGCGAGACATTTCTTTGTAGTGCTGATTTGCTCTCCCAGGTTGCTTGGTTGGCCAAAAAGGGCGTATGCGTCACGCCCTTTTTGGCCAACCGCATCATTGTCCACGTTCTGGCGCATTTCATGTGCTATCGGGGCCATTCCGATGTACCCGTTGACATCCGTTTCCTGCAATTCTGCCTTGCGTTCAACGCCTCTTCGTAGCCTGACCTCAATATATTTTGGGGCGATAGTTATCGTTTAGAACTCTGCAGGTTTGGGAAGTGCAGTGCCCCTGAGCTCCATTTCCCAAGTCGCTTTTTTGTGAGTGGGACGCAACACGGCTGGATGGCTTCACGCCCTATTGTCGATCCGCGGTGGCAGGCTGAGCGTCTGGTGAATTCTTCTTCGCGATGGGAAATGAGAGTGACATGTGCCCGACCAAACACCTCCAGCGAGTCTCTCATTGGTTCCCCCTCTTGCAGTTCATCCTGCGGACAAATTGCAGACGGTACGAAAGAGGCATGGAAAGGCGCCGAGTCTCCAAGTGGGGAGATTGTTAGTAAGGGGGCCTGAATGGAGAACACGAGCACCAGGAGATGAAAACTGAGGTGGGTTTCAGAAAGCTTTCCCGATCCCACGGTGTAGCATCCGCTGGGTTTCCAATGAGTGCTTTCGCTGTCGGAAGATTGCGTTGAACCTGGAGAGTTGGGACCCATGGAATGGGGAGCACGCAGGATTCCTTTCAAGGGTCTGCATTTGCTTTCCCAACCTCACCAATCGTCTCAGCCCCAAGAGTGTCCAGCCTTATGTCTTCTGCCGCTGGGGCTGTAGATGTGGTCAATCCTGGTTGCATGCCAGTCCCTGAACGCATTTTGGAAGAATTTCTCTCTGTTTTGCCCTGCTTGTTTCTTCTTTATGTTGGAAATGTATCCTCAGAATGGGTCTGAGCTGATTTTCCCTGCTGGCTTTAGGCCGCTTTACACACACTTGATGCACTTACACAGAGATATCAAGACTTAGCTTTTAAGAAGCTTACTAGTCGGATAGATACTTGTGCGATGAACAGGGTCTGGTGAGTCCAGTTGATTGAGCAAGGAGTAGGTCGTGTCCATTCCATATTCGGTTTTCGGAAGGGTATCTGTGCTCATTTCAAACTCGAGTTTTATGCGTCACCCCACCTCACCTTTCCCCTGAAGCAGGCATAAGTGTGTTTTCTAAAAGCGTGACTCTGTTCTGTTTGGGGATTCCGTTCATGGGGAGCGATTTTTACATTCCCTCGATAAGTGATATCATAAGTTTCTTTTTTTGTGGGACTGATTTCACTGAGGATGATCGTACCTAAATCCACTCAGGATGCTGCTACCAGCCTCATGACGTGGATTTCATGGCTGAGTGACACTCCATTGGACCTACGTAGCACCACTTGTCCACTTGTCCACTTGTCTTTGTCCACTTCTCCACTTGGCTCTTTCCTGGGATATGAAACGTGTACCGGAGTGGAGGTTCTTGTCAAGACAGCAGCCCTCAACTTTGGGGTCCCTGTGTCTGGTTGATTTTTTCATTTTCCCAAGGTCAACGCCCATGTGTGGAAGTGCCCTATGCTCTGTGGTTCTGTGTTTTACATGGTTTGGGAAAGAGGATACACTTGTGAAGATTGGCTGTTGGCCATTGACATCCCGCCCATCAGCTTAACAAGGCTCCCTTGACTCCGTGGGCTGTCCTGCCTTTCTGGTTTTTAGACTTTTTTCGCCTGACCCTTTTGCCCCGGTGGGGGGGGCGAGAGATTTCTTTGTAGTGCTGATTTGCTCTCCCAGGTTGCTTGGTTGGCCAAAAAGGGCGTATGCGTTTTTTCCTGAATATATTCAGGAAAAAACGCATACGCCCTTTTTGGCCAACCGCATCATTGTCCACGTTCTGGCGCTTTTCATGTGCTATCGGGGCCATTCCGATGTACCCGTTGACATCCGTTTCCTGCAGTTCTGCCTTGCGTTCAGCGCCTCTTCGTAGCCTGCCCTCAATATATTTTGGGGCGATAGTTATCGTTTAGAACTCTGCAGGTTTGGGAAGTGCAGGGCCCCTGAGCTCCATTTCCCAAGTCGCTTTTTTGTGAGTGGGACGCAACACGGCTGGATGGCTTCACGCCCTATTGTCAATCCGGGGTGGCAGGCTGAACCTCTGGTGAATTCTTCTTCGTGATGGGAAATGAGAGTGACATGTGCCCGACCAAACACCTCCAGCGAGTCTCTCATTGGTTCCCCCTCTTGCAGTTCATCCTGCGGACAAATTGCAGACGGTACGAAAGAGGCATGGAAAGGCGCCGAGTCTCCAAGTGGGGAGATTGTTAGTAAGGGGGCCTGAATGGAGAACACGAGCACCAGGAGAGGAAAACTGAGGTGAGTTTCAGAAAGCTTTCCCGATCCCACGGTGTAGCATCCGCTGGGTTTCCAATGAGTGCTTTCGCTGTCGGAAGATTGCGTTGAACCTGGAGAGTTGGGAGCCATGGAATGGGGAGCACGCAGGATTCCTTTCAAGGGTCTGCATTTGCTTTCCCAACCTCACGAATCGTCTCAGCCCCAAGAGTGTCCAGCCTTATGTCTTCTGCCGCTGGGGCTGTAGATGTGGTCAATCCTGGTTGCATGCCAGTCCCTGAACGCATTTTGGAAGAATTTCTCTCTGTTTTGCCCTGCTTGTTTCTTCTTTGTGTTGGAAATGTATCCTCAGAATGGGTCTGAGCTGATTTTCCCTGCTGGTTTTAGGCCGCTTTACACACACTTGATGCACTTACACAGAGATATCAAGACTTAGCTTTTAAGATGCTTACTAGTCGGATAGATACTTGTGCGATGAACAGGGTCTGGTGAGTCCAGTTGATTGAGCAAGGAGTAGGTCGTGTCCATTCCATATTCGGTTTTCGGAAGGGTATCTGTGCTCATTCCAAACTCGAGTTTTATGCGTCACCGCACCTCACCTTTCCCCTGAAGCAGGCATAAGTGTGTTTTCTAAAAGCGTGACTCTGTTCTGTTTGGGGATTCCGTTCATGGGGAGCGATTTTTACATTCCCTCGATAAGTGATATCATAAGTTTCTTTTTTTGTGGGACTTATTTCACTGAGGATGATCGTACCTAAATCCACTCAGGATGCTGCTACCAGCCTCATGACGTGGATTTCATGGCTGAGTGACACTCCATTGGACCTACGTAGCACCACTTGTCCACTTGTCCACTTGTCTTTGTCCACTTGTCCACTCGTCTTTGTCCACTTGGCTCTTTCCTGGGATATGAAACGTGTACCGGAGTGGAGGTTCTTGTCAAGACAGCAGCCCTCAACTTTGGGGCCCCTGTGTCTGGTTGATTTTTTCATTTTCCCAAGGTCAACGCCCATGTGTGGAAGTGCCCTATGCTCTGTGGTTCTGTGTTTTACATGGTTTGGGAAAGAGGATACACTTGTGAAGATTGGCTGTTGGCCATTGACATCCCGCCCATCAGCTTAACAAGGCTCCCTTGACTCCGTGGGCTGTCCTGCCTTTCTGGTTTTTAGACTTTTTTCGCCTGGCCCTTTTGCCCCCGGGGGGGGGGCGAGACATTTCTTTGTAGTGCTGATTTGCTCTCCCAGGTTGCTTGGTTGGCCAAAAAGGGCGTATGCGTCACGCCCTTTTTGGCCAACCGCATCATTGTCCACGTTCTGGCGCATTTCATGTGCTATCGGGGCCATTCCGATGTACCCGTTGACATCCGTTTCCTGCAATTCTGCCTTGCGTTCAACGCCTCTTCGTAGCCTGACCTCAATATATTTTGGGGCGATAGTTATCGTTTAGAACTCTGCAGGTTTGGGAAGTGCAGTGCCCCTGAGCTCCATTTCCCAAGTCGCTTTTTTGTGAGTGGGACGCAACACGGCTGGATGGCTTCACGCCCTATTGTCGATCCGCGGTGGCAGGCTGAGCGTCTGGTGAATTCTTCTTCGCGATGGGAAATGAGAGTGACATGTGCCCGACCAAACACCTCCAGCGAGTCTCTCATTGGTTCCCCCTCTTGCAGTTCATCCTGCGGACAAATTGCAGACGGTACGAAAGAGGCATGGAAAGGCGCCGAGTCTCCAAGTGGGGAGATTGTTAGTAAGGGGGCCTGAATGGAGAACACGAGCACCAGGAGATGAAAACTGAGGTGGGTTTCAGAAAGCTTTCCCGATCCCACGGTGTAGCATCCGCTGGGTTTCCAATGAGTGCTTTCGCTGTCGGAAGATTGCGTTGAACCTGGAGAGTTGGGACCCATGGAATGGGGAGCACGCAGGATTCCTTTCAAGGGTCTGCATTTGCTTTCCCAACCTCACCAATCGTCTCAGCCCCAAGAGTGTCCAGCCTTATGTCTTCTGCCGCTGGGGCTGTAGATGTGGTCAATCCTGGTTGCATGCCAGTCCCTGAACGCATTTTGGAAGAATTTCTCTCTGTTTTGCCCTGCTTGTTTCTTCTTTATGTTGGAAATGTATCCTCAGAATGGGTCTGAGCTGATTTTCCCTGCTGGCTTTAGGCCGCTTTACACACACTTGATGCACTTACACAGAGATATCAAGACTTAGCTTTTAAGAAGCTTACTAGTCGGATAGATACTTGTGCGATGAACAGGGTCTGGTGAGTCCAGTTGATTGAGCAAGGAGTAGGTCGTGTCCATTCCATATTCGGTTTTCGGAAGGGTATCTGTGCTCATTTCAAACTCGAGTTTTATGCGTCACCCCACCTCACCTTTCCCCTGAAGCAGGCATAAGTGTGTTTTCTAAAAGCGTGACTCTGTTCTGTTTGGGGATTCCGTTCATGGGGAGCGATTTTTACATTCCCTCGATAAGTGATATCATAAGTTTCTTTTTTTGTGGGACTGATTTCACTGAGGATGATCGTACCTAAATCCACTCAGGATGCTGCTACCAGCCTCATGACGTGGATTTCATGGCTGAGTGACACTCCATTGGACCTACGTAGCACCACTTGTCCACTTGTCCACTTGTCTTTGTCCACTTCTCCACTTGGCTCTTTCCTGGGATATGAAACGTGTACCGGAGTGGAGGTTCTTGTCAAGACAGCAGCCCTCAACTTTGGGGTCCCTGTGTCTGGTTGATTTTTTCATTTTCCCAAGGTCAACGCCCATGTGTGGAAGTGCCCTATGCTCTGTGGTTCTGTGTTTTACATGGTTTGGGAAAGAGGATACACTTGTGAAGATTGGCTGTTGGCCATTGACATCCCGCCCATCAGCTTAACAAGGCTCCCTTGACTCCGTGGGCTGTCCTGCCTTTCTGGTTTTTAGACTTTTTTCGCCTGACCCTTTTGCCCCGGGGGGGGGGGCGAGAGATTTCTTTGTAGTGCTGATTTGCTCTCCCAGGTTGCTTGGTTGGCCAAAAAGGGCGTATGCGTTTTTTCCTGAATATATTCAGGAAAAAACGCATACGCCCTTTTTGGCCAACCGCATCATTGTCCACGTTCTGGCGCTTTTCATGTGCTATCGGGGCCATTCCGATGTACCCGTTGACATCCGTTTCCTGCAGTTCTGCCTTGCGTTCAGCGCCTCTTCGTAGCCTGACCTCAATATATTTTGGGGCGATAGTTATCGTTTAGAACTCTGCAGGTTTGGGAAGTGCAGGGCCCCTGAGCTCCATTTCCCAAGTCGCTTTTTTGTGAGTGGGACGCAACACGGCTGGATGGCTTCACGCCCTATTGTCGATCCGGGGTGGCAGGCTGAACCGCTGGTGAATTCTTCTTCGTGATGGGAAATGAGAGTGACATGTGCCCGACCAAACACCTCCAGCGAGTCTCTCATTGGTTCCCCCTCTTGCAGTTCATCCTGCGGACAAATTGCAGACGGTACGAAAGAGGCATGGAAAGGCGCCGAGTCTCCAAGTGGGGAGATTGTTAGTAAGGGGGCCTGAATGGAGAACACGAGCACCAGGAGAGGAAAACTGAGGTGAGTTTCAGAAAGCTTTCCCGATCCCACGGTGTAGCATCCGCTGGGTTTCCAATGAGTGCTTTCGCTGTCGGAAGATTGCGTTGAACCTGGAGAGTTGGGACCCATGGAATGGGGAGCACGCAGGATTCCTTTCAAGGGTCTGCATTTGCTTTCCCAACCTCACCAATCGTCTCAGCCCCAAGAGTGTCCAGCCTTATGTCTTCTGCCGCTGGGGCTGTAGATGTGGTCAATCCTGGTTGCATGCCAGTCCCTGAACGCATTTTGGAAGAATTTCTCTCTGTTTTGCCCTGCTTGTTTCTTCTTTATGTTGGAAATGTATCCTCAGAATGGGTCTGAGCTGCTTTTCCCTGCTGGCTTTAGGCCGCTTTACACACACTTGATGCACTTACACAGAGATATCAAGACTTAGCTTTTAAGATGCTTACTAGTCGGATAGATACTTGTGCGATGAACAGGGTCTGGTGAGTCCAGTTGATTGAGCAAGGAGTAGGTCGTGTCCATTCCATATTCGGTTTTCGGAAGGGTATCTGTGCTCATTTCAAACTCGAGTTTTATGCGTCACCGCACCTCACCTTTCCCCTGAAGCAGGCATAAGTGTGTTTTCTAAAAGCGTGACTCTGTTCTGTTTGGGGATTCCGTTCATGGGGAGCGATTTTTACATTCCCTCGATAAGTGATATCATAAGTTTCTTTTTTTGTGGGACTTATTTCACTGAGGATGATCGTACCTAAATCCACTCAGGATGCTGCTACCAGCCTCATGACGTGGATTTCATGGCTGAGTGACACTCCATTGGACCTACGTAGCACCACTTGTCCACTTGACTTTGTCCACTTGTCCACTCGTCTTTTTCCACTTGGCTCTTTCCTGGGATATGAAACGTGTACCGGAGTGGAGGTTCTTGTGAAGACAGCAGCCCTGAACTTTGGGGTCCCTGTGTCTGGTTGATTTTTTCATTTTCCCAAGGTCAACGCCCATGTGTGGAAGTGCCCTATGCTCTGTGGTTCTGTGTTTTACATGGTTTGGGAAAGAGGATACACTTGTGAAGATTGGCTGTTGGCCATTGACATCCCGCCCATCAGCTTAACAAGGCTCCCTTGACTCCGTGGGCTGTCCTGCCTTTCTGGTTTTTAGACTTTTTTCGCCTGACCCTTTTGCCCCGGTGGGGGGGGCGAGAGATTTCTTTGTAGTGCTGATTTGCTCTCCCAGGTTGCTTGGTTGGCCAAAAAGGGCGAATGCGTTTTTTCCTGAATATATTCAGGAAAAAACGCATACGCCCTTTTTGGCCAACCGCATCATTGTCCACGTTCTGGCGCTTTTCATGTGCTATCGGGGCCATTCCGATGTACCCGTTGACATCCGTTTCCTGCAGTTCTGCCTTGCGTTCAGCGCCTCTTCGTAGCCTGACCTCAATATATTTTGGGGCGATAGTTATCGTTTAGAACTCTGCAGGTTTGGGAAGTGCAGGGCCCCTGAGCTCCATTTCCCAAGTCGCTTTTTTGTGAGTGGGACGCAACACGGCTGGATGGCTTCACGCCCTATTGTCGATCCGGGGTGGCAGGCTGAACCTCTGGTGAATTCTTCTTCGTGATGGGAAATGAGAGTGACATGTGCCCGACCAAACACCTCCAGCGAGTCTCTCATTGGTTCCCCCTCTTGCAGTTCATCCTGCGGACAAATTGCAGACGGTACGAAAGAGGCATGGAAAGGCGCCGAGTCTCCAAGTGGGGAGATTGTTAGTAAGGGGGCCTGAATGGAGAACACGAGCACCAGGAGAGGAAAACTGAGGTGAGTTTCAGAAAGCTTTCCCGATCCCACGGTGTAGCATCCGCTGGGTTTCCAATGAGTGCTTTCGCTGTCGGAAGATTGCGTTGAACCTGGAGAGATGGGAGCCATGGAATGGGGAGCACGCAGGATTCCTTTCAAGGGTCTGCATTTGCTTTCCCAACCTCACCAATCGTCTCAGCCCCAAGAGTGTCCAGCCTTATGTCTTCTGCCGCTGGGGCTGTAGATGTGGTCAATCCTGGTTGCATGCCAGTCCCTGAACGCATTTTGGAAGAATTTCTCTCTGTTTTGCCCTGCTTGTTTCTTCTTTATGTTGGAAATGTATCCTCAGAATGGGTCTGAGCTGATTTTCCCTGCTGGCTTTAGGCCGCTTTACACACACTTGATGCACTTACACAGAGATATCAAGACTTAGCTTTTAAGATGCTTACTAGTCGGATAGATACTTGTGCGATGAACAGGGTCTGGTGAGTCCAGTTGATTGAGCAAGGAGTAGGTCGTGTCCATTCCATATTCGGTTTTCGGAAGGGTATCTGTGCTCATTTCAAACTCGAGTTTTATGCGTCACCGCACCTCACCTTTCCCCTGAAGCAGGCATAAGTGTGTTTTCTAAAAGCGTGACTCTGTTCTGTTTGGGGATTCCGTTCATGGGGAGCGATTTTTACATTCCCTCGATAAGTGATATCATAAGTTTCTTTTTTTGTGGGACTTATTTCACTGAGGATGATCGTACCTAAATCCACTCAGGATGCTGCTACCAGCCTCATGACGTGGATTTCATGGCTGAGTGACACTCCATTGGACCTACGTAGCACCACTTGTCCACTTGTCCACTTGTCTTTGTCCACTTGTCCACTCGTCTTTGTCCACTTGGCTCTTTCCTGGGATATGAAACGTGTACCGGAGTGGAGGTTCTTGTCAAGACAGCAGCCCTCAACTTTGGGGTCCCTGTGTCTGGTTGATTTTTTCATTTTCCCAAGGTCAACGCCCATGTGTGGAAGTGCCCTATGCTCTGTGGTTCTGTGTTTTACATGGTTTGGGAAAGAGGATACACTTGTGAAGATTGGCTGTTGGCCATTGACATCCCGCCCATCAGCTTAACAAGGCTCCCTTGACTCCGTGGGCTGTCCTGCCTTTCTGGTTTTTAGACTTTTTTCGCCTGGCCCTTTTGCCCCGGGGGGGGGGGCGAGAGATTTCTTTGTAGTGCTGATTTGCTCTCCCAGGTTGCTTGGTTGGCCAAAAAGGGCGTATGCGTTTTTTCCTGAATATATTCAGGAAAAAACGCATACGCCCTTTTTGGCCAACCGCATCATTGTCCACGTTCTGGCGCTTTTCATGTGCTATCGGGGCCATTCCGATGTACCCGTTGACATCCGTTTCCTGCAGTTCTGCCTTGCGTTCAGCGCCTCTTCGTAGCCTGACCTCAATATATTTTGGGGCGATAGTTATCGTTTAGAACTCTGCAGGTTTGGGAAGTGCAGGGCCCCTGAGCTCCATTTCCCAAGTCGCTTTTTTGTGAGTGGGACGCAACACGGCTGGATGGCTTCACGCCCTATTGTCGATCCGCGGTGGCAGGCTGAACCGCTAGTGAATTCTTCTTCGTGATGGGAAATGAGAGTGACATGTGCCCGACCAAACACCTCCAGCGAGTCTCTCATTGGTTCCCCCTCTTGCAGTTCATCCTGCGGACAAATTGCAGACGGTACGAAAGAGGCATGGAAAGGCGCCGAGTCTCCAAGTGGGGAGATTGTTAGTAAGGGGGCCTGAATGGAGAACACGAGCACCAGGAGAGGAAAACTGAGGTGAGTTTCAGAAAGCTTTCCCGATCCCACGGTGTAGCATCCGCTGGGTTTCCAATGAGTGCTTTCGCTGTCGGAAGATTGCGTTGAACCTGGAGAGATGGGAGCCATGGAATGGGGAGCACGCAGGATTCCTTTCAAGGGTCTGCATTTGCTTTCCCAACCTCACCAATCGTCTCAGCCCCAAGAGTGTCCAGCCTTATGTCTTCTGCCGCTGGGGCTGTAGATGTGGTCAATCCTGGTTGCATGCCAGTCCCTGAACGCATTTTGGAAGAATTTCTCTCTGTTTTGCCCTGCTTGTTTCTTCTTTATGTTGGAAATGTATCCTCAGAATGGGTCTGAGCTGATTTTCCCTGCTGGCTTTAGGCCGCTTTACACACACTTGATGCACTTACACAGAGATATCAAGACTTAGCTTTTAAGATGCTTACTAGTCGGATAGATACTTGTGCGATGAACAGGGTCTGGTGAGTCCAGTTGATTGAGCAAGGAGTAGGTCGTGTCCATTCCATATTCGGTTTTCGGAAGGGTATCTGTGCTCATTTCAAACTCGAGTTTTATGCGTCACCGCACCTCACCTTTCCCCTGAAGCAGGCATAAGTGTGTTTTCTAAAAGCGTGACTCTGTTCTGTTTGGGGATTCCGTTCATGGGGAGCGATTTTTACATTCCCTCGATAAGTGATATCATAAGTTTCTTTTTTTGTGGGACTTATTTCACTGAGGATGATCGTACCTAAATCCACTCAGGATGCTGCTACCAGCCTCATGACGTGGATTTCATGGCTGAGTGACACTCCATTGGACCTACGTAGCACCACTTGTCCACTTGTCCACTTGTCTTTGTCCACTTGTCCACTCGTCTTTGTCCACTTGGCTCTTTCCTGGGATATGAAACGTGTACCGGAGTGGAGGTTCTTGTCAAGACAGCAGCCCTCAACTTTGGGGTCCCTGTGTCTGGTTGATTTTTTCATTTTCCCAAGGTCAACGCCCATGTGTGGAAGTGCCCTATGCTCTGTGGTTCTGTGTTTTACATGGTTTGGGAAAGAGGATACACTTGTGAAGATTGGCTGTTGGCCATTGACATCCCGCCCATCAGCTTAACAAGGCTCCCTTGACTCCGTGGGCTGTCCTGCCTTTCTGGTTTTTAGACTTTTTTCGCCTGGCCCTTTTGCCCCGGGGGGGGGGGGCGAGAGATTTCTTTGTAGTGCTGATTTGCTCTCCCAGGTTGCTTGGTTGGCCAAAAAGGGCGTATGCGTTTTTTCCTGAATATATTCAGGAAAAAACGCATACGCCCTTTTTGGCCAACCGCATCATTGTCCACGTTCTGGCGCTTTTCATGTGCTATCGGGGCCATTCCGATGTACCCGTTGACATCCGTTTCCTGCAGTTCTGCCTTGCGTTCAGCGCCTCTTCGTAGCCTGACCTCAATATATTTTGGGGCGATAGTTATCGTTTAGAACTCTGCAGGTTTGGGAAGTGCAGGGCCCCTGAGCTCCATTTCCCAAGTCGCTTTTTTGTGAGTGGGACGCAACACGGCTGGATGGCTTCACGCCCTATTGTCGATCCGCGGTGGCAGGCTGAACCGCTAGTGAATTCTTCTTCGTGATGGGAAATGAGAGTGACATGTGCCCGACCAAACACCTCCAGCGAGTCTCTCATTGGTTCCCCCTCTTGCAGTTCATCCTGCGGACAAATTGCAGACGGTACGAAAGAGGCATGGAAAGGCGCCGAGTCTCCAAGTGGGGAGATTGTTAGTAAGGGGGCCTGAATGGAGAACACGAGCACCAGGAGAGGAAAACTGAGGTGAGTTTCAGAAAGCTTTCCCGATCCCACGGTGTAGCATCCGCTGGGTTTCCAATGAGTGCTTTCGCTGTCGGAAGATTGCGTTGAACCTGGAGAGTTGGGAGCCATGGAATGGGGAGCACGACGGATTCCTTTCAAGGGTCTGCATTTGCTTTCCCAACCTCACCAATCGTCTCAGCCCCAAGAGTGTCCAGCCTTATGTCTTCTGCCGCTGGGGCTGTAGATGTGGTCAATCCTGGTTGCATGCCAGTCCCTGAACGCATTTTGGAAGAATTTCTCTCTGTTTTGCCCTGCTTGTTTCTTCTTTGTGTTGGAAATGTATCCTCAGAATGGGTCTGAGCTGATTTTCCCTGCTGGTTTTAGGCCGCTTTACACACACTTGATGCACTTACACAGAGATATCAAGACTTAGCTTTTAAGATGCTTACTAGTCGGATAGATACTTGTGCGATGAACAGGGTCTGGTGAGTCCAGTTGATTGAGCAAGGAGTAGGTCGTGTCCATTCCATATTCGGTTTTCGGAAGGGTATCTGTGCTCATTTCAAACTCGAGTTTTATGCGTCACCGCACCTCACCTTTCCCCTGAAGCAGGCATAAGTGTGTTTTCTAAAAGCGTGACTCTGTTCTGTTTGGGGATTCCGTTCATGGGGAGCGATTTTTACATTCCCTCGATAAGTGATATCATAAGTTTCTTTTTTTGTGGGACTTATTTCACTGAGGATGATCGTACCTAAATCCACTCAGGATGCTGCTACCAGCCTCATGACGTGGATTTCATGGCTGAGTGACACTCCATTGGACCTACGTAGCACCACTTGTCCACTTGTCCACTTGTCTTTGTCCACTTGTCCACTCGTCTTTGTCCACTTGGCTCTTTCCTGGGATATGAAACGTGTACCGGAGTGGAGGTTCTTGTCAAGACAGCAGCCCTCAACTTTGGGGTCCCTGTGTCTGGTTGATTTTTTCATTTTCCCAAGGTCAACGCCCATGTGTGGAAGTGCCCTATGCTCTGTGGTTCTGTGTTTTACATGGTTTGGGAAAGAGGATACACTTGTGAAGATTGGCTGTTGGCCATTGACATCCCGCCCATCAGCTTAACAAGGCTCCCATGACTCCGTGGGCTGTCCTGCCTTTCTGGTTTTTAGACTTTTTTCGCCTGGCCCTTTTGCCCCGGGGGGGGGGCGAGAGATTTCTTTGTAGTGCTGATTTGCTCTCCCAGGTTGCTTGGTTGACCAAAAAGGGCGTATGCGTTTTTTCCTGAATATATTCAGGAAAAAACGCATACGCCCTTTTTGGCCAACCGCATCATTGTCCACGTTCTGGCGCTTTTCATGTGCTATCGGGGCCATTCCGATGTACCCGTTGACATCCGTTTCCTGCAGTTCTGCCTTGCGTTCAGCGCCTCTTCGTAGCCTGACCTCAATATATTTTGGGGCGATAGTTATCGTTTAGAACTCTGCAGGTTTGGGAAGTGCAGGGCCCCTGAGCTCCATTTCCCAAGTCGCTTTTTTGTGAGTGGGACGCAACACGGCTGGATGGCTTCACGCCCTATTGTCGATCCGCGGTGGCAGGCTGAACCGCTGGTGAATTCTTCTTCGTGATGGGAAATGAGAGTGACATGTGCCCGACCAAACACCTCCAGCGAGTCTCTCATTGGTTCCCCCTCTTGCAGTTCATCCTGCGGACAAATTGCAGACGGTACGAAAGAGGCATGGAAAGGCGCCGAGTCTCCAAGTGGGGAGATTGTTAATTAAGGGGGCCTGAATGGAGAACACGAGCACCAGGAGAGGAAAACTGAGGTGAGTTTCAGAAAGCTTTCCCGATCCCACGGTGTAGCATCCGCTGGGTTTCCAATGAGTGCTTTCACTGTCGGAAGATTGCGTTGAACCTGGAGAGTTGGGAGCCATGGAATGGGGAGCACGCAGGATTCCTTTCAAGGGTCTGCATTTGCTTTCCCAACCTCACCAATCGTCTCAGCCCCAAGAGTGTCCAGCCTTATGTCTTCTGCCGCTGGGGCTGTAGATGTGGTCAATCCTGGTTGCATGCCAGTCCCTGAACGCATTTTGGAAGAATTTCTCTCTGTTTTGCCCTGCTTGTTTCTTCTTTGTGTTGGAAATGTATCCTCAGAATGGGTCTGAGCTGATTTTCCCTGCTGGTTTTAGGCCGCTTTACACACACTTGATGCACTTACACAGAGATATCAAGACTTAGCTTTTAAGATGCTTACTAGTCGGATAGATACTTGTGCGATGAACAGGGTCTGGTGAGTCCAGTTGATTGAGCAAGGAGTAGGTCGTGTCCATTCCATATTCGGTTTTCGGAAGGGTATCTGTGCTCATTTCAAACTCGAGTTTTATGCGTCACCGCACCTCACCTTTCCCCTGAAGCAGGCATAAGTGTGTTTTCTAAAAGCGTGACTCTGTTCTGTTTGGGGATTCCGTTCATGGGGAGCGATTTTTACATTCCCTCGATAAGTGATATCATAAGTTTCTTTTTTTGTGGGACTTATTTCACTGAGGATGATCGTACCTAAATCCACTCAGGATGCTGCTGCCAGCCTCATGACGTGGATTTCATGGCTGAGTGACACTCCATTGGACCTACGTAGCACCACTTGTCCACTTGTCCACTTGTCTTTGTCCACTTGTCCACTCGTCTTTGTCCACTTGGCTCTTTCCTGGGATATGAAACGTGTACCGGAGTGGAGGTTCTTGTCAAGACAGCAGCCCTCAACTTTGGGGTCCCTGTGTCTGGTTGATTTTTTCATTTTCCCAAGGTCAACGCCCATGTGTGGAAGTGCCCTATGCTCTGTGGTTCTGTGTTTTACATGGTTTGGGAAAGAGGATACACTTGTGAAGATTGGCTGTTGGCCATTGACATCCCGCCCATCAGCTTAACAAGGCTCCCTTGACTCCGTGGGCTGTCCTGCCTTTCTGGTTTTTAGACTTTTTTCGCCTGGCCCTTTTGCCCCGGGGGGGGGGGCGAGAGATTTCTTTGTAGTGCTGATTTGCTCTCCCAGGTTGCTTGGTTGGCCAAAAAGGGCGTATGCGTTTTTTCCTGAATATATTCAGGAAAAAACGCATACGCCCTTTTTGGCCAACCGCATCATTGTCCACGTTCTGGCGCTTTTCATGTGCTATCGGGGCCATTCCGATGTACCCGTTGACATCCGTTTCCTGCAGTTCTGCCTTGCGTTCAGCGCCTCTTCGTAGCCTGCGCTCAATATATTTTGGGGCGATAGTTATCGTTTAGAACTCTGCAGGTTTGGGAAGTGCAGGGCCCCTGAGCTCCATTTCCCAAGTCGCTTTTTTGTGAGTGGGACGCAACACGGCTGGATGGCTTCACGCCCTATTGTCGATCCGCGGTGGCAGGCTGAACCGCTGGTGAATTCTTCTTCGTGATGGGAAATGAGAGTGACATGTGCCCGACCAAACACCTCCAGCGAGTCTCTCATTGGTTCCCCCTCTTGCAGTTCATCCTGCGGACAAATTGCAGACGGTACGAAAGAGGCATGGAAAGGCGCCGAGTCTCCAAGTGGGGAGATTGTTAGTAAGGGGGCCTGAATGGAGAACACGAGCACCAGGAGAGGAAAACTGAGGTGAGTTTCAGAAAGCTTTCCCGATCCCACGGTGTAGCATCCGCTGGGTTTCCAATGAGTGCTTTCGCTGTCGGAAGATTGCGTTGAACCTGGAGAGTTGGGACCCATGGAATGGGGAGCACGCAGGATTCCTTTCAAGGGTCTGCATTTGCTTTCCCAACCTCACCAATCGTCTCAGCCCCAAGAGTGTCCAGCCTTATGTCTTCTGCCGCTGGGGCTGTAGATGTGGTCAATCCTGGTTGCATGCCAGTCCCTGAACGCATTTTGGAAGAATTTCTCTCTGTTTTGCCCTGCTTGTTTCTTCTTTGTGTTGGAAATGTATCCTCAGAATGGGTCTGAGCTGATTTTCCCTGCTGGTTTTAGGCCGCTTTACACACACTTGATGCACTTACACAGAGATATCAAGACTTAGCTTTTAAGATGCTTACTAGTCGGATAGATACTTGTGCGATGAACAGGGTCTGGTGAGTCCAGTTGATTGAGCAAGGAGTAGGTCGTGTCCATTCCATATTCGGTTTTCGGAAGGGTATCTGTGCTCATTTCAAACTCGAGTTTTATGCGTCACCGCACCTCACCTTTCCCCTGAAGCAGGCATAAGTGTGTTTTCTAAAAGCGTGACTCTGTTCTGTTTGGGGATTCCGTTCATGGGGAGCGATTTTTACATTCCCTCGATAAGTGATATCATAAGTTTCTTTTTTTGTGGGACTTATTTCACTGAGGATGATCGTACCTAAATCCACTCAGGATGCTGCTACCAGCCTCATGACGTGGATTTCATGGCTGAGTGACACTCCATTGGACCTACGTAGCACCACTTGTCCACTTGTCCACTTGTCTTTGTCCACTTGTCCACTCGTCTTTGTCCACTTGGCTCTTTCCTGGGATATGAAACGTGTACCGGAGTGGAGGTTCTTGTCAAGACAGCAGCCCTCAACTTTGGGGTCCCTGTGTCTGGTTGATTTTTTCATTTTCCCAAGGTCAACGCCCATGTGTGGAAGTGCCTTATGCTCTGTGGTTCTGTGTTTTACATGGTTTGGGAAAGAGGATACACTTGTGAAGATTGGCTGTTGGCCATTGACATCCCGCCCATCAGCTTAACAAGGCTCCCTTGACTCCGTGGGCTGTCCTGCCTTTCTGGTTTTTAGACTTTTTTCGCCTGGCCCTTTTGCCCCGGGGGGGGGGCGAGAGATTTCTTTGTAGTGCTGATTTGCTCTCCCAGGTTGCTTGGTTGACCAAAAAGGGCGTATGCGTTTTTTCCTGAATATATTCAGGAAAAAACGCATACGCCCTTTTTGGCCAACCGCATCATTGTCCACGTTCTGGCGCTTTTCATGTGCTATCGGGGCCATTCCGATGTACCCGTTGACATCCGTTTCCTGCAGTTCTGCCTTGCGTTCAGCGCCTCTTCGTAGCCTGACCTCAATATATTTTGGGGCGATAGTTATCGTTTAGAACTCTGCAGGTTTGGGAAGTGCAGGGCCCCTGAGCTCCATTTCCCAAGTCGCTTTTTTGTGAGTGGGACGCAACACGGCTGGATGGCTTCACGCCCTATTGTCGATCCGGGGTGGCAGGCTGAACCGCTGGTGAATTCTTCTTCGTGATGGGAAATGAGAGTGACATGTGCCCGACCAAACACCTCCAGCGAGTCTCTCATTGGTTCCCCCTCTTGCAGTTCATCCTGCGGACAAATTGCAGACGGTACGAAAGAGGCATGGAAAGGCGCCGAGTCTCCAAGTGGGGAGATTGTTAGTAAGGGGGCCTGAATGGAGAACACGAGCACCAGGAGAGGAAAACTGAGGTGAGTTTCAGAAAGCTTTCCCGATCCCACGGTGTAGCATCCGCTGGGTTTCCAATGAGTGCTTTCGCTGTCGGAAGATTGCGTTGAACCTGGAGAGTTGGGACCCATGGAATGGGGAGCACGCAGGATTCCTTTCAAGGGTCTGCATTTGCTTTCCCAACCTCACCAATCGTCTCAGCCCCAAGAGTGTCCAGCCTTATGTCTTCTGCCGCTGGGGCTGTAGATGTGGTCAATCCTGGTTGCATGCCAGTCCCTGAACGCATTTTGGAAGAATTTCTCTCTGTTTTGCCCTGCTTGTTTCTTCTTTATGTTGGAAATGTATCCTCAGAATGGGTCTGAGCTGCTTTTCCCTGCTGGCTTTAGGCCGCTTTACACACACTTGATGCACTTACACAGAGATATCAAGACTTAGCTTTTAAGATGCTTACTAGTCGGATAGATACTTGTGCGATGAACAGGGTCTGGTGAGTCCAGTTGATTGAGCAAGGAGTAGGTCGTGTCCATTCCATATTCGGTTTTCGGAAGGGTATCTGTGCTCATTTCAAACTCGAGTTTTATGCGTCACCGCACCTCACCTTTCCCCTGAAGCAGGCATAAGTGTGTTTTCTAAAAGCGTGACTCTGTTCTGTTTGGGGATTCCGTTCATGGGGAGCGATTTTTACATTCCCTCGATAAGTGATATCATAAGTTTCTTTTTTTGTGGGACTTATTTCACTGAGGATGATCGTACCTAAATCCACTCAGGATGCTGCTACCAGCCTCATGACGTGGATTTCATGGCTGAGTGACACTCCATTGGACCTACGTAGCACCACTTGTCCACTTGACTTTGTCCACTTGTCCACTCGTCTTTGTCCACTTGGCTCTTTCCTGGGATATGAAACGTGTACCGGAGTGGAGGTTCTTGTGAAGACAGCAGCCCTGAACTTTGGGGTCCCTGTGTCTGGTTGATTTTTTCATTTTCCCAAGGTCAACGCCCATGTGTGGAAGTGCCCTATGCTCTGTGGTTCTGTGTTTTACATGGTTTGGGAAAGAGGATACACTTGTGAAGATTGGCTGTTGGCCATTGACATCCCGCCCATCAGCTTAACAAGGCTCCCTTGACTCCGTGGGCTGTCCTGCCTTTCTGGTTTTTAGACTTTTTTCGCCTGACCCTTTTGCCCCGGTGGGGGGGGCGAGAGATTTCTTTGTAGTGCTGATTTGCTCTCCCAGGTTGCTTGGTTGGCCAAAAAGGGCGTATGCGTTTTTTCCTGAATATATTCAGGAAAAAACGCATACGCCCTTTTTGGCCAACCGCATCATTGTCCACGTTCTGGCGCTTTTCATGTGCTATCGGGGCCATTCCGATGTACCCGTTGACATCCGTTTCCTGCAGTTCTGCCTTGCGTTCAGCGCCTCTTCGTAGCCTGACCTCAATATATTTTGGGGCGATAGTTATCGTTTAGAACTCTGCAGGTTTGGGAAGTGCAGGGCCCCTGAGCTCAATTTCCCAAGTCGCTTTTTTGTGAGTGGGACCCAACACGGCTGGATGGCTTCACGCCCTATTGTCGATCCGGGGTGGCAGGCTGAACCTCTGGTGAATTCTTCTTCGTAATGGGAAATGAGAGTGACATGTGCCCGACCAAACACCTCCAGCGAGTCTCTCATTGGTTCCCCCTCTTGCAGTTCATCCTGCGGACAAATTGCAGACGGTACGAAAGAGGCATGGAAAGGCGCCGAGTCTCCAAGTGGGGAGATTGTTAGTAAGGGGGCCTGAATGGAGAACACGAGCACCAGGAGAGGAAAACTGAGGTGAGTTTCAGAAAGCTTTCCCGATCCCACGGTGTAGCATCCGCTGGGTTTCCAATGAGTGCTTTCGCTGTCGGAAGATTGCGTTGAACCTGGAGAGATGGGAGCCATGGAATGGGGAGCACGCAGGATTCCTTTCAAGGGTCTGCATTTGCTTTCCCAACCTCACCAATCGTCTCAGCCCCAAGAGTGTCCAGCCTTATGTCTTCTGCCGCTGGGGCTGTAGATGTGGTCAATCCTGGTTGCATGCCAGTCCCTGAACGCATTTTGGAAGAATTTCTCTCTGTTTTGCCCTGCTTGTTTCTTCTTTATGTTGGAAATGTATCCTCAGAATGGGTCTGAGCTGATTTTCCCTGCTGGCTTTAGGCCGCTTTACACACACTTGATGCACTTACACAGAGATATCAAGACTTAGCTTTTAAGATGCTTACTAGTCGGATAGATACTTGTGCGATGAACAGGGTCTGGTGAGTCCAGTTGATTGAGCAAGGAGTAGGTCGTGTCCATTCCATATTCGGTTTTCGGAAGGGTATCTGTGCTCATTTCAAACTCGAGTTTTATGCGTCACCGCACCTCACCTTTCCCCTGAAGCAGGCATAAGTGTGTTTTCTAAAAGCGTGACTCTGTTCTGTTTGGGGATTCCGTTCATGGGGAGCGATTTTTACATTCCCTCGATAAGTGATATCATAAGTTTCTTTTTTTGTGGGACTTATTTCACTGAGGATGATCGTACCTAAATCCACTCAGGATGCTGCTACCAGCCTCATGACGTGGATTTCATGGCTGAGTGACACTCCATTGGACCTACGTAGCACCACTTGTCCACTTGTCCACTTGTCTTTGTCCACTTGTCCACTCGTCTTTGTCCACTTGGCTCTTTCCTGGGATATGAAACGTGTACCGGAGTGGAGGTTCTTGTCAAGACAGCAGCCCTCAACTTTGGGGTCCCTGTGTCTGGTTGATTTTTTCATTTTCCCAAGGTCAACGCCCATGTGTGGAAGTGCCCTATGCTCTGTGGTTCTGTGTTTTACATGGTTTGGGAAAGAGGATACACTTGTGAAGATTGGCTGTTGGCCATTGACATCCCGCCCATCAGCTTAACAAGGCTCCCTTGACTCCGTGGGCTGTCCTGCCTTTCTGGTTTTTAGACTTTTTTCGCCTGGCCCTTTTGCCCCGGGGGGGGGGGCGAGAGATTTCTTTGTAGTGCTGATTTGCTCTCCCAGGTTGCTTGGTTGGCCAAAAAGGGCGTATGCGTTTTTTCCTGAATATATTCAGGAAAAAACGCATACGCCCTTTTTGGCCAACCGCATCATTGTCCACGTTCTGGCGCTTTTCATGTGCTATCGGGGCCATTCCGATGTACCCGTTGACATCCGTTTCCTGCAGTTCTGCCTTGCGTTCAGCGCCTCTTCGTAGCCTGACCTCAATATATTTTGGGGCGATAGTTATCGTTTAGAACTCTGCAGGTTTGGGAAGTGCAGGGCCCCTGAGCTCCATTTCCCAAGTCGCTTTTTTGTGAGTGGGACGCAACACGGCTGGATGGCTTCACGCCCTATTGTCGATCCGCGGTGGCAGGCTGAACCGCTAGTGAATTCTTCTTCGTGATGGGAAATGAGAGTGACATGTGCCCGACCAAACACCTCCAGCGAGTCTCTCATTGGTTCCCCCTCTTGCAGTTCATCCTGCGGACAAATTGCAGACGGTACGAAAGAGGCATGGAAAGGCGCCGAGTCTCCAAGTGGGGAGATTGTTAATTAACGGGGCCTGAATGGAGAACACGAGCACCAGGAGAGGAAAACTGAGGTGAGTTTCAGAAAGCTTTCCCGATCCCACGGTGTAGCATCCGCTGGGTTTCCAATGAGTGCTTTCACTGTCGGAAGATTGCGTTGAACCTGGAGAGTTGGGAGCCATGGAATGGGGAGCACGCAGGATTCCTTTCAAGGGTCTGCATTTGCTTTCCCAACCTCACCAATCGTCTCAGCCCCAAGAGTGTCCAGCCTTATGTCTTCTGCCGCTGGGGCTGTAGATGTGGTCAATCCTGGTTGCATGCCAGTCCCTGAACGCATTTTGGAAGAATTTCTCTCTGTTTTGCCCTGCTTGTTTCTTCTTTGTGTTGGAAATGTATCCTCAGAATGGGTCTGAGCTGATTTTCCCTGCTGGTTTTAGGCCGCTTTACACACACTTGATGCACTTACACAGAGATATCAAGACTTAGCTTTTAAGATGCTTACTAGTCGGATAGATACTTGTGCGATGAACAGGGTCTGGTGAGTCCAGTTGATTGAGCAAGGAGTAGGTCGTGTCCATTCCATATTCGGTTTTCGGAAGGGTATCTGTGCTCATTTCAAACTCGAGTTTTATGCGTCACCGCACCTCACCTTTCCCCTGAAGCAGGCATAAGTGTGTTTTCTAAAAGCGTGACTCTGTTCTGTTTGGGGATTCCGTTCATGGGGAGCGATTTTTACATTCCCTCGATAAGTGATATCATAAGTTTCTTTTTTTGTGGGACTTATTTCACTGAGGATGATCGTACCTAAATCCACTCAGGATGCTGCTGCCAGCCTCATGACGTGGATTTCATGGCTGAGTGACACTCCATTGGACCTACGTAGCACCACTTGTCCACTTGTCCACTTGTCTTTGTCCACTTGTCCACTCGTCTTTGTCCACTTGGCTCTTTCCTGGGATATGAAACGTGTACCGGAGTGGAGGTTCTTGTCAAGACAGCAGCCCTCAACTTTGGGGTCCCTGTGTCTGGTTGATTTTTTCATTTTCCCAAGGTCAACGCCCATGTGTGGAAGTGCCCTATGCTCTGTGGTTCTGTGTTTTACATGGTTTGGGAAAGAGGATACACTTGTGAAGATTGGCTGTTGGCCATTGACATCCCGCCCATCAGCTTAACAAGGCTCCCTTGACTCCGTGGGCTGTCCTGCCTTTCTGGTTTTTAGACTTTTTTCGCCTGGCCCTTTTGCCCCCGGGGGGGGGGGGCGAGAGATTTCTTTGTAGTGCTGATTTCCTCTCCCAGGTTGCTTGGTTGGCCAAAAAGGGCGTATGCGTTTTTTCCTGAATATATTCAGGAAAAAACGCATACGCCCTTTTTGGCCAACCGCATCATTGTCCACGTTCTGGCGCTTTTCATGTGCTATCGGGGCCATTCCGATGTACCCGTTGACATCCGTTTCCTGCAGTTCTGCCTTGCGTTCAGCGCCTCTTCGTAGCCTGCCCTCAATATATTTTGGGGCGATAGTTATCGTTTAGAACTCTGCAGGTTTGGGAAGTGCAGGGCCCCTGAGCTCCATTTCCCAAGTCGCTTTTTTGTGAGTGGGACGCAACACGGCTGGATGGCTTCACGCCCTATTGTCGATCCGCGGTTGCAGGCTGAACCGCTGGTGAATTCTTCTTCGTGATGGGAAATGAGAGTGACATGTGCCCGACCAAACACCTCCAGCGAGTCTCTCATTGGTTCCCCCTCTTGCAGTTCATCCTGCGGACAAATTGCAGACGGTACGAAAGAGGCATGGAAAGGCGCCGAGTCTCCAAGTGGGGAGATTGTTAGTAAGGGGGCCTGAATGGAGAACACGAGCACCAGGAGAGGAAAACTGAGGTGAGTTTCAGAAAGCTTTCCCGATCCCACGGTGTAGCATCCGCTGGGTTTCCAATGAGTGCTTTCGCTGTCGGAAGATTGCGTTGAACCTGGAGAGTTGGGAGCCATGGAATGGGGAGCACGCAGGATTCCTTTCAAGGGTCTGCATTTGCTTTCCCAACCTCACCAATCGTCTCAGCCCCAAGAGTGTCCAGCCTTATGTCTTCTGCCGCTGGGGCTGTAGATGTGGTGAATCCTGGTTGCATGCCAGTCCCTGAACGCATTTTGGAAGAATTTCTCTCTGTTTTGCCCTGCTTGTTTCTTCTTTGTGTTGGAAATGTATCCTCAGAATGGGTCTGAGCTGATTTTCCCTGCTGGTTTTAGGCCGCTTTACACACACTTGATGCACTTACACAGAGATATCAAGACTTAGATTTTAAGATGCTTACTAGTCGGATAGATACTTGTGCGATGAACAGGGTCTTGTGAGTCCAGTTGATTGAGCAAGGAGTAGGTCGTGTCCATTCCATATTCGGTTTTCGGAAGGGTATCTGTGCTCATTCCAAACTCGAGTTTTATGCGTCACCGCACCTCACCTTTCCCCTGAAGCAGGCATAAGTGTGTTTTCTAAAAGCGTGACTCTGTTCTGTTTGGGGATTCCGTTCATGGGGAGCGATTTTTACATTCCCTCGATAAGTGATATCATAAGTTTCTTTTTTTGTGGGACTTATTTCACTGAGGATGATCGTACCTAAATCCACTCAGGATGCTGCTACCAGCCTCATGACGTGGATTTCATGGCTGAGTGACACTCCATTGGACCTACGTAGCACCACTTGTCCACTTGTCCACTTGTCTTTGTCCACTTGTCCACTCGTCTTTGTCCACTTGGCTCTTTCCTGGGATATGAAACGTGTACCGGAGTGGAGGTTCTTGTCAAGACAGCAGCCCTCAACTTTGGGGCCCCTGTGTCTGGTTGATTTTTTCATTTTCCCAAGGTCAACGCCCATGTGTGGAAGTGCCCTATGCTCTGTGGTTCTGTGTTTTACATGGTTTGGGAAAGAGGATACACTTGTGAAGATTGGCTGTTGGCCATTGACATCCCGCCCATCAGCTTAACAAGGCTCCCTTGACTCCGTGGGCTGTCCTGCCTTTCTGGTTTTTAGACTTTTTTCGCCTGGCCCTTTTGCCCCCGGGGGGGGGGGCGAGACATTTCTTTGTAGTGCTGATTTGCTCTCCCAGGTTGCTTGGTTGGCCAAAAAGGGCGTATGCGTCACGCCCTTTTTGGCCAACCGCATCATTGTCCACGTTCTGGCGCATTTCATGTGCTATCGGGGCCATTCCGATGTACCCGTTGACATCCGTTTCCTGCAATTCTGCCTTGCGTTCAACGCCTCTTCGTAGCCTGACCTCAATATATTTTGGTGCGATAGTTATCGTTTAGAACTCTGCAGGTTTGGGAAGTGCAGTGCCCCTGAGCTCCATTTCCCAAGTCGCTTTTTTGTGAGTGGGACGCAACACGGCTGGATGGCTTCACGCCCTATTGTCGATCCGCGGTGGCAGGCTGAGCGTCTGGTGAATTCTTCTTCGCGATGGGAAATGAGAGTGACATGTGCCCGACCAAACACCTCCAGCGAGTCTCTCATTGGTTCCCCCTCTTGCAGTTCATCCTGCGGACAAATTGCAGACGGTACGAAAGAGGCATGGAAAGGCGCCGAGTCTCCAAGTGGGGAGATTGTTAGTAAGGGGGCCTGAATGGAGAACACGAGCACCAGGAGATGAAAACTGAGGTGGGTTTCAGAAAGCTTTCCCGATCCCACGGTGTAGCATCCGCTGGGTTTCCAATGAGTGCTTTCGCTGTCGGAAGATTGCGTTGAACCTGGAGAGTTGGGACCCATGGAATGGGGAGCACGCAGGATTCCTTTCAAGGGTCTGCATTTGCTTTCCCAACCTCACCAATCGTCTCAGCCCCAAGAGTGTCCAGCCTTATGTCTTCTGCCGCTGGGGCTGTAGATGTGGTCAATCCTGGTTGCATGCCAGTCCCTGAACGCATTTTGGAAGAATTTCTCTCTGTTTTGCCCTGCTTGTTTCTTCTTTATGTTGGAAATGTATCCTCAGAATGGGTCTGAGCTGATTTTCCCTGCTGGCTTTAGGCCGCTTTACACACACTTGATGCACTTACACAGAGATATCAAGACTTAGCTTTTAAGAAGCTTACTAGTCGGATAGATACTTGTGCGATGAACAGGGTCTGGTGAGTCCAGTTGATTGAGCAAGGAGTAGGTCGTGTCCATTCCATATTCGGTTTTCGGAAGGGTATCTGTGCTCATTTCAAACTCGAGTTTTATGCGTCACCCCACCTCACCTTTCCCCTGAAGCAGGCATAAGTGTGTTTTCTAAAAGCGTGACTCTGTTCTGTTTGGGGATTCCGTTCATGGGGAGCGATTTTTACATTCCCTCGATAAGTGATATCATAAGTTTCTTTTTTTGTGGGACTGATTTCACTGAGGATGATCGTACCTAAATCCACTCAGGATGCTGCTACCAGCCTCATGACGTGGATTTCATGGCTGAGTGACACTCCATTGGACCTACGTAGCACCACTTGTCCACTTGTCCACTTGTCTTTGTCCACTTCTCCACTTGGCTCTTTCCTGGGATATGAAACGTGTACCGGAGTGGAGGTTCTTGTCAAGACAGCAGCCCTCAACTTTGGGGTCCCTGTGTCTGGTTGATTTTTTCATTTTCCCAAGGTCAACGCCCATGTGTGGAAGTGCCCTATGCTCTGTGGTTCTGTGTTTTACATGGTTTGGGAAAGAGGATACACTTGTGAAGATTGGCTGTTGGCCATTGACATCCCGCCCATCAGCTTAACAAGGCTCCCTTGACTCCGTGGGCTGTCCTGCCTTTCTGGTTTTTAGACTTTTTTCGCCTGACCCTTTTGCCCCGGGGGGGGGGGGGCGAGAGATTTCTTTGTAGTGCTGATTTGCTCTCCCAGGTTGCTTGGTTGGCCAAAAAGGGCGTATGCGTTTTTTCCTGAATATATTCAGGAAAAAACGCATACGCCCTTTTTGGCCAACCGCATCATTGTCCACGTTCTGGCGCTTTTCATGTGCTATCGGGGCCATTCCGATGTACCCGTTGACATCCGTTTCCTGCAGTTCTGCCTTGCGTTCAGCGCCTCTTCGTAGCCTGACCTCAATATATTTTGGGGCGATAGTTATCGTTTAGAACTCTGCAGGTTTGGGAAGTGCAGGGCCCCTGAGCTCCATTTCCCAAGTCGCTTTTTTGGGAGGGGGACGCAACACGGCTGGATGGCTTCACGCCCTATTGTCGATCCGGGGTGGCAGGCTGAACCGCTGGTGAATTCTTCTTCGTGATGGGAAATGAGAGTGACATGTGCCCGACCAAACACCTCCAGCGAGTCTCTCATTGGTTCCCCCTCTTGCAGTTCATCCTGCGGACAAATTGCAGACGGTACGAAAGAGGCATGGAAAGGCGCCGAGTCTCCAAGTGGGGAGATTGTTAGTAAGGGGGCCTGAATGGAGAACACGAGCACCAGGAGAGGAAAACTGAGGTGAGTTTCAGAAAGCTTTCCCGATCCCACGGTGTAGCATCCGCTGGGTTTCCAATGAGTGCTTTCGCTGTCGGAAGATTGCGTTGAACCTGGAGAGTTGGGACCCATGGAATGGGGAGCACGCAGGATTCCTTTCAAGGGTCTGCATTTGCTTTCCCAACCTCACCAATCGTCTCAGCCCCAAGAGTGTCCAGCCTTATGTCTTCTGCCGCTGGGGCTGTAGATGTGGTCAATCCTGGTTGCATGCCAGTCCCTGAACGCATTTTGGAAGAATTTCTCTCTGTTTTGCCCTGCTTGTTTCTTCTTTATGTTGGAAATGTATCCTCAGAATGGGTCTGAGCTGCTTTTCCCTGCTGGCTTTAGGCCGCTTTACACACACTTGATGCACTTACACAGAGATATCAAGACTTAGCTTTTAAGATGCTTACTAGTCGGATAGATACTTGTGCGATGAACAGGGTCTGGTGAGTCCAGTTGATTGAGCAAGGAGTAGGTCGTGTCCATTCCATATTCGGTTTTCGGAAGGGTATCTGTGCTCATTTCAAACTCGAGTTTTATGCGTCACCGCACCTCACCTTTCCCCTGAAGCAGGCATAAGTGTGTTTTCTAAAAGCGTGACTCTGTTCTGTTTGGGGATTCCGTTCATGGGGAGCGATTTTTACATTCCCTCGATAAGTGATATCATAAGTTTCGTTTTTTGTGGGACTTATTTCACTGAGGATGATCGTACCTAAATCCACTCAGGATGCTGCTACCAGCCTCATGACGTGGATTTCATGGCTGAGTGACACTCCATTGGACCTACGTAGCACCACTTGTCCACTTGACTTTGTCCACTTGTCCACTCGTCTTTGTCCACTTGGCTCTTTCCTGGGATATGAAACGTGTACCGGAGTGGAGGTTCTTGTCAAGACAGCAGCCCTGAACGTTGGGGTCCCTGTGTCTGGTTGATTTTTTCATTTTCCCAAGGTCAACGCCCATGTGTGGAAGTGCCCTATGCTCTGTGGTTCTGTGTTTTACATGGTTTGGGAAAGAGGATACACTTGTGAAGATTGGCTGTTGGCCATTGACATCCCGCCCATCAGCTTAACAAGGCTCCCTTGACTCCGTGGGCTGTCCTGCCTTTCTGGTTTTTAGACTTTTTTCGCCTGACCCTTTTGCCCCGGTGGGGGGGGCGAGAGATTTCTTTGTAGTGCTGATTTGCTCTCCCAGGTTGCTTGGTTGGCCAAAAAGGGCGTATGCGTTTTTTCCTGAATATATTCAGGAAAAAACGCATACGCCCTTTTTGGCCAACCGCATCATTGTCCACGTTCTGGCGCTTTTCATGTGCTATCGGGGCCATTCCGATGTACCCGTTGACATCCGTTTCCTGCAGTTCTGCCTTGCGTTCAGCGCCTCTTCGTAGCCTGCCCTCAATATATTTTGGGGCGATAGTTATCGTTTAGAACTCTGCAGGTTTGGGAAGTGCAGGGCCCCTGAGCTCCATTTCCCAAGTCGCTTTTTTGTGAGTGGGACGCAACACGGCTGGATGGCTTCACGCCCTATTGTCAATCCGGGGTGGCAGGCTGAACCTCTGGTGAATTCTTCTTCGTGATGGGAAATGAGAGTGACATGTGCCCGACCAAACACCTCCAGCGAGTCTCTCATTGGTTCCCCCTCTTGCAGTTCATCCTGCGGACAAATTGCAGACGGTACGAAAGAGGCATGGAAAGGCGCCGAGTCTCCAAGTGGGGAGATTGTTAGTAAGGGGGCCTGAATGGAGAACACGAGCACCAGGAGAGGAAAACTGAGGTGAGTTTCAGAAAGCTTTCCCGATCCCACGGTGTAGCATCCGCTGGGTTTCCAATGAGTGCTTTCGCTGTCGGAAGATTGCGTTGAACCTGGAGAGTTGGGAGCCATGGAATGGGGAGCACGCAGGATTCCTTTCAAGGGTCTGCATTTGCTTTCCCAACCTCACGAATCGTCTCAGCCCCAAGAGTGTCCAGCCTTATGTCTTCTGCCGCTGGGGCTGTAGATGTGGTCAATCCTGGTTGCATGCCAGTCCCTGAACGCATTTTGGAAGAATTTCTCTCTGTTTTGCCCTGCTTGTTTCTTCTTTATGTTGGAAATGTATCCTCAGAATGGGTCTGAGCTGATTTTCCCTGCTGGCTTTAGGCCGCTTTACACACACTTGATGCACTTACACAGAGATATCAAGACTTAGCTTTTAAGAAGCTTACTAGTCGGATAGATACTTGTGCGATGAACAGGGTCTGGTGAGTCCAGTTGATTGAGCAAGGAGTAGGTCGTGTCCATTCCATATTCGGTTTTCGGAAGGGTATCTGTGCTCATTTCAAACTCGAGTTTTATGCGTCACCCCACCTCACCTTTCCCCTGAAGCAGGCATAAGTGTGTTTTCTAAAAGCGTGACTCTGTTCTGTTTGGGGATTCCGTTCATGGGGAGCGATTTTTGCATTCCCTCGATAAGTGATATCATAAGTTTCTTTTTTTGTGGGACTGATTTCACTGAGGATGATCGTACCTAAATCCACTCAGGATGCTGCTACCAGCCTCATGACGTGGATTTCATGGCTGAGTGACACTCCATTGGACCTACGTAGCACCACTTGTCCACTTGTCCACTTGTCTTTGTCCACTTCTCCACTTGGCTCTTTCCTGGGATATGAAACGTGTACCGGAGTGGAGGTTCTTGTCAAGACAGCAGCCCTCAACTTTGGGGTCCCTGTGTCTGGTTGATTTTTTCATTTTCCCAAGGTCAACGCCCATGTGTGGAAGTGCCCTATGCTCTGTGGTTCTGTATTTTACATGGTTTGGGAAAGAGGATACACTTGTGAAGATTGGCTGTTGGCCATTGACATCCCGCCCATCAGCTTAACAAGGCTCCCTTGACTCCGTGGGCTGTCCTGCCTTTCTGGTTTTTAGACTTTTTTCGCCTGACCCTTTTGCCCCGGGGGGGGGGGGCGAGAGATTTCTTTGTAGTGCTGATTTGCCCTCCCAGGTTGCTTGGTTGGCCAAAAAGGGCGTATGCGTTTTTTCCTGAATATATTCAGGAAAAAACGCATACGCCCTTTTTGGCCAACCGCATCATTGTCCACGTTCTGGCGCTTTTCATGTGCTATCGGGGCCATTCCGATGTACCCGTTGACATCCGTTTCCTGCAGTTCTGCCTTGCGTTCAGCGCCTCTTCGTAGCCTGACCTCAATATATTTTGGGGCGATAGTTATCGTTTAGAACTCTGCAGGTTTGGGAAGTGCAGGGCCCCTGAGCTCCATTTCCCAAGTCGCTTTTTTGTGAGTGGGACGCAACACGGCTGGATGGCTTCACGCCCTATTGTCGATCCGGGGTGGCAGGCTGAACCGCTGGTGAATTCTTCTTCGTGATGGGAAATGAGAGTGACATGTGCCCGACCAAACACCTCCAGCGAGTCTCTCATTGGTTCCCCCTCTTGCAGTTCATCCTGCGGACAAATTGCAGACGGTACGAAAGAGGCATGGAAAGGCGCCGAGTCTCCAAGTGGGGAGATTGTTAGTAAGGGGGCCTGAATGGAGAACACGAGCACCAGGAGAGGAAAACTGAGGTGAGTTTCAGAAAGCTTTCCCGATCCCACGGTGTAGCATCCGCTGGGTTTCCAATGAGTGCTTTCGCTGTCGGAAGATTGCGTTGAACCTGGAGAGTTGGGACCCATGGAATGGGGAGCACGCAGGATTCCTTTCAAGGGTCTGCATTTGCTTTCCCAACCTCACCAATCGTCTCAGCCCCAAGAGTGTCCAGCCTTATGTCTTCTGCCGCTGGGGCTGTAGATGTGGTCAATCCTGGTTGCATGCCAGTCCCTGAACGCATTTTGGAAGAATTTCTCTCTGTTTTGCCCTGCTTGTTTCTTCTTTATGTTGGAAATGTATCCTCAGAATGGGTCTGAGCTGCTTTTCCCTGCTGGCTTTAGGCCGCTTTACACACACTTGATGCACTTACACAGAGATATCAAGACTTAGCTTTTAAGATGCTTACTAGTCGGATAGATACTTGTGCGATGAACAGGGTCTGGTGAGTCCAGTTGATTGAGCAAGGAGTAGGTCGTGTCCATTCCATATTCGGTTTTCGGAAGGGTATCTGTGCTCATTTCAAACTCGAGTTTTATGCGTCACCGCACCTCACCTTTCCCCTGAAGCAGGCATAAGTGTGTTTTCTAAAAGCGTGACTCTGTTCTGTTTGGGGATTCCGTTCATGGGGAGCGATTTTTACATTCCCTCGATAAGTGATATCATAAGTTTCTTTTTTTGTGGGACTTATTTCACTGAGGATGATCGTACCTAAATCCACTCAGGATGCTGCTACCAGCCTCATGACGTGGATTTCATGGCTGAGTGACACTCCATTGGACCTACGTAGCACCACTTGTCCACTTGACTTTGTCCACTTGTCCACTCGTCTTTGTCCACTTGGCTCTTTCCTGGGATATGAAACGTGTACCGGAGTGGAGGTTCTTGTGAAGACAGCAGCCCTGAACTTTGGGGTCCCTGTGTCTGGTTGATTTTTTCATTTTCCCAAGGTCAACGCCCATGTGTGGAAGTGCCCTATGCTCTGTGGTTCTGTGTTTTACATGGTTTGGGAAAGAGGATACACTTGTGAAGATTGGCTGTTGGCCATTGACATCCCGCCCATCAGCTTAACAAGGCTCCCTTGACTCCGTGGGCTGTCCTGCCTTTCTGGTTTTTAGACTTTTTTCGCCTGACCCTTTTGCCCCGGTGGGGGGGGCGAGAGATTTCTTTGTAGTGCTGATTTGCTCTCCCAGGTTGCTTGGTTGGCCAAAAAGGGCGTATGCGTTTTTTCCTGAATATATTCAGGAAAAAACGCATACGCCCTTTTTGGCCAACCGCATCATTGTCCACGTTCTGGCGCTTTTCATGTGCTATCGGGGCCATTCCGATGTACCCGTTGACATCCGTTTCCTGCAGTTCTGCCTTGCGTTCAGCGCCTCTTCGTAGCCTGACCTCAATATATTTTGGGGCGATAGTTATCGTTTAGAACTCTGCAGGTTTGGGAAGTGCAGGGCCCCTGAGCTCCATTTCCCAAGTCGCTTTTTTGTGAGTGGGACGCAACACGGCTGGATGGCTTCACGCCCTATTGTCGATCCGGGGTGGCAGGCTGAACCTCTGGTGAATTCTTCTTCGTGATGGGAAATGAGAGTGACATGTGCCCGACCAAACACCTCCAGCGAGTCTCTCATTGGTTCCCCCTCTTGCAGTTCATCCTGCGGACAAATTGCAGACGGTACGAAAGAGGCATGGAAAGGCGCCGAGTCTCCAAGTGGGGAGATTGTTAGTAAGGGGGCCTGAATGGAGAACACGAGCACCAGGAGAGGAAAACTGAGGTGAGTTTCAGAAAGCTTTCCCGATCCCACGGTGTAGCATCCGCTGGGTTTCCAATGAGTGCTTTCGCTGTCGGAAGATTGCGTTGAACCTGGAGAGATGGGAGCCATGGAATGGGGAGCACGCAGGATTCCTTTCAAGGGTCTGCATTTGCTTTCCCAACCTCACCAATCGTCTCAGCCCCAAGAGTGTCCAGCCTTATGTCTTCTGCCGCTGGGGCTGTAGATGTGGTCAATCCTGGTTGCATGCCAGTCCCTGAACGCATTTTGGAAGAATTTCTCTCTGTTTTGCCCTGCTTGTTTCTTCTTTATGTTGGAAATGTATCCTCAGAATGGGTCTGAGCTGATTTTCCCTGCTGGCTTTAGGCCGCTTTACACACACTTGATGCACTTACACAGAGATATCAAGACTTAGCTTTTAAGATGCTTACTAGTCGGATAGATACTTGTGCGATGAACAGGGTCTGGTGAGTCCAGTTGATTGAGCAAGGAGTAGGTCGTGTCCATTCCATATTCGGTTTTCGGAAGGGTATCTGTGCTCATTTCAAACTCGAGTTTTATGCGTCACCGCACCTCACCTTTCCCCTGAAGCAGGCATAAGTGTGTTTTCTAAAAGCGTGACTCTGTTCTGTTTGGGGATTCCGTTCATGGGGAGCGATTTTTACATTCCCTCGATAAGTGATATCATAAGTTTCTTTTTTTGTGGGACTTATTTCACTGAGGATGATCGTACCTAAATCCACTCAGGATGCTGCTACCAGCCTCATGACGTGGATTTCATGGCTGAGTGACACTCCATTGGACCTACGTAGCACCACTTGTCCACTTGTCCACTTGTCTTTGTCCACTTGTCCACTCGTCTTTGTCCACTTGGCTCTTTCCTGGGATATGAAACGTGTACCGGAGTGGAGGTTCTTGTCAAGACAGCAGCCCTCAACTTTGGGGTCCCTGTGTCTGGTTGATTTTTTCATTTTCCCAAGGTCAACGCCCATGTGTGGAAGTGCCCTATGCTCTGTGGTTCTGTGTTTTACATGGTTTGGGAAAGAGGATACACTTGTGAAGATTGGCTGTTGGCCATTGACATCCCGCCCATCAGCTTAACAAGGCTCCCTTGACTCCGTGGGCTGTCCTGCCTTTCTGGTTTTTAGACTTTTTTCGCCTGGCCCTTTTGCCCCGGGGGGGGGGGCGAGAGATTTCTTTGTAGTGCTGATTTGCTCTCCCAGGTTGCTTGGTTGGCCAAAAAGGGCGTATGCGTTTTTTCCTGAATATATTCAGGAAAAAACGCATACGCCCTTTTTGGCCAACCGCATCATTGTCCACGTTCTGGCGCTTTTCATGTGCTATCGGGGCCATTCCGATGTACCCGTTGACATCCGTTTCCTGCAGTTCTGCCTTGCGTTCAGCGCCTCTTCGTAGCCTGACCTCAATATATTTTGGGGCGATAGTTATCGTTTAGAACTCTGCAGGTTTGGGAAGTGCAGGGCCCCTGAGCTCCATTTCCCAAGTCGCTTTTTTGTGAGTGGGACGCAACACGGCTGGATGGCTTCACGCCCTATTGTCGATCCGCGGTGGCAGGCTGAACCGCTAGTGAATTCTTCTTCGTGATGGGAAATGAGAGTGACATGTGCCCGACCAAACACCTCCAGCGAGTCTCTCATTGGTTCCCCCTCTTGCAGTTCATCCTGCGGACAAATTGCAGACGGTACGAAAGAGGCATGGAAAGGCGCCGAGTCTCCAAGTGGGGAGATTGTTAGTAAGGGGGCCTGAATGGAGAACACGAGCACCAGGAGAGGAAAACTGAGGTGAGTTTCAGAAAGCTTTCCCGATCCCACGGTGTAGCATCCGCTGGGTTTCCAATGAGTGCTTTCGCTGTCGGAAGATTGCGTTGAACCTGGAGAGTTGGGACCCATGGAATGGGGAGCACGCAGGATTCCTTTCAAGGGTCTGCATTTGCTTTCCCAACCTCACCAATCGTCTCAGCCCCAAGAGTGTCCAGCCTTATGTCTTCTGCCGCTGGGGCTGTAGATGTGGTCAATCCTGGTTGCATGCCAGTCCCTGAACGCATTTTGGAAGAATTTCTCTCTGTTTTGCCCTGCTTGTTTCTTCTTTATGTTGGAAATGTATCCTCAGAATGGGTCTGAGCTGATTTTCCCTGCTGGTTTTAGGCCGCTTTACACACACTTGATGCACTTACACAGAGATATCAAGACTTAGCTTTTAAGATGCTTACTAGTCGGATAGATACTTGTGCGATGAAGAGGGTCTGGTGAGTCCAGTTGATTGAGCAAGGAGTAGGTCGTGTCCATTCCATATTCGGTTTTCGGAAGGGTATCTGTGCTCATTTCAAACTCGAGTTTTATGCGTCACCCCACCTCACCTTTCCCCTGAAGCAGGCATAAGTGTGTTTTCTAAAAGCGTGACTCTGTTCTGTTTGGGGATTCAGTGCATGGGGAGCGATTTGTACATTCCGTCGATAAGTGATTTCATAAGTTTCTTTTTTTGTGGGACTTATTTCACTGAGGATGATCGTACCTAAATCCACTCAGGATGCTGCTACCAGCCTCATGACGTGGATTTCATGGCTGAGTGACACTCCATTGGACCTACGTAGCACCACTTCTGCACTTGTCCACTTGTCTTTGTCCACTTGTCCACTCGTCTTTGTCCACTTGGCTCTTTCCTGGGATATGAAACGTGTACCGGAGTGGAGGTTCTTGTCAAGACAGCAGCCCTCAACTTTGGGGTCCCTGTGTCTGGTTGATTTTTTCATTTTCCCAAAGTCAACGCCCATGTGTGGAAGTGCCCTATGCTCTGTGGTTCTGTGTTTTCCATGGTTTGGGAAAGAGGATACACTTGTGAAGATTGGCTGTTGGCCATTGACATCCCGCCCATCAGCTTAACAAGGCTCCCTTGACTCCGTGGGCTGTCCTGCCTTTCTGGTTTTTAGACTTTTTTCGCCTGGCCCTTTTGCCCCGGGGGGGGTGGGGCGAGAGATTTCTTTGTAGTGCTGATTTGCTCTCCCAGGTTGCTTGGTTGGCCAAAAAGGGCGTATGCGTTTTTTCCTGAATATATTCAGGAAAAAACGCATACGCCCTTTTTGGCCAACCGCATCATTGTCCACGTTCTGGCGCTTTTCATGTGCTATCGGGGCCATTCCGATGTACCCGTTGACATCCGTTTCCTGCAGTTCTGCCTTGCGTTCAGCGCCTCTTCGTAGCCTGACCTCAATATATTTTGGGGCGATAGTTATCGTTTAGAACTCTGCAGGTTTGGGAAGTGCAGTGCCCCTGAGCTCCATTTCCCAAGTCGCTTTTTTGTGAGTGGGACGCAACACGGCTGGATGGCTTCACGCCCTATTGTCGATCCGGGGTGGCAGGCTGAACCTCTGGTGAATTCTTCTTCGTGATGGGAAATGAGAGTGACATGTGCCCGACCAAACACCTCCAGCGAGTCTCTCATTGGTTCCCCCTCTTGCAGTTCATCCTGCGGACAAATTGCAGACGGTACGAAAGAGGCATGGAAAGGCGCCGAGTCTCCAAGTGGGGAGATTGTTAGTAAGGGGGCCTGAATGGAGAACACGAGCACCAGGAGATGAAAACTGAGGTGAGTTTCAGAAAGCTTTCCCGATCCCACGGTGTAGCATCCGCTGGGTTTCCAATGAGTGCTTTCGCTGTCGGAAGATTGCGTTGAACCTGGAGAGTTGGGACCCATGGAATGGGGAGCACGCAGGATTCCTTTCAAGGGTCTGCATTTGCTTTCCCAACCTCACCAATCGTCTCAGCCCCAAGAGTGTCCAGCCTTATGTCTTCTGCCGCTGGGGCTGTAGATGTGGTCAATCCTGGTTGCATGCCAGTCCCTGAACGCATTTTGGAAGAATTTCTCTCTGTTTTGCCCTGCTTGTTTCGTCTTTATGTTGGAAATGTATCCTCAGAATGGGTCTGAGCTGATTTTCCCTGCTGGTTTTAGGCCGCTTTACACACACTTGATGCACTTACACAGAGATATCAAGACTTAGCTTTTAAGATGCTTACTAGTCGGATAGATACTTGTGCGATGAAGAGGGTCTGGTGAGTCCAGTTGATTGAGCAAGGAGTAGGTCGTGTCCATTCCATATTCGGTTTTCGGAAGGGTATCTGTGCTCATTTCAAACTCGAGTTTTATGCGTCACCCCACCTCACCTTTCCCCTGAAGCAGGCATAAGTGTGTTTTCTAAAAGCGTGACTCTGTTCTGTTTGGGGATTCAGTGCATGGGGAGCGATTTGTACATTCCGTCGATAAGTGATTTCATAAGTTTCTTTTTTTGTGGGACTTATTTCACTGAGGATGATCGTACCTAAATCCACTCAGGATGCTGCTACCAGCCTCATGACGTGGATTTCATGGCTGAGTGACACTCCATTGGACCTACGTAGCACCACTTCTGCACTTGTCCACTTGTCTTTGTCCACTTGTCCACTCGTCTTTGTCCACTTGGCTCTTTCCTGGGATATGAAACGTGTACCGGAGTGGAGGTTCTTGTCAAGACAGCAGCCCTCAACTTTGGGGTCCCTGTGTCTGGTTGATTTTTTCATTTTCCCAAAGTCAACGCCCATGTGTGGAAGTGCCCTATGCTCTGTGGTTCTGTGTTTTCCATGGTTTGGGAAAGAGGATACACTTGTGAAGATTGGCTGTTGGCCATTGACATCCCGCCCATCAGCTTAACAAGGCTCCCTTGACTCCGTGGGCTGTCCTGCCTTTCTGGTTTTTAGACTTTTTTCGCCTGGCCCTTTTGCCCCGGGGGGGGGGGGCGAGAGATTTCTTTGTAGTGCTGATTTGCTCTCCCAGGTTGCTTGGTTGGCCAAAAAGGGCGTATGCGTTTTTTCCTGAATATATTCAGGAAAAAACGCATACGCCCTTTTTGGCCAACCGCATCATTGTCCACGTTCTGGCGCTTTTCATGTGCTATCGGGGCCATTCCGATGTACCCGTTGACATCCGTTTCCTGCAGTTCTGCCTTGCGTTCAGCGCCTCTTCGTAGCCTGACCTCAATATATTTTGGGGCGATAGTTATCGTTTAGAACTCTGCAGGTTTGGGAAGTGCAGTGCCCCTGAGCTCCATTTCCCAAGTCGCTTTTTTGTGAGTGGGACGCAACACGGCTGGATGGCTTCACGCCCTATTGTCGATCCGGGGTGGCAGGCTGAACCTCTGGTGAATTCTTCTTCGTGATGGGAAATGAGAGTGACATGTGCCCGACCAAACACCTCCAGCGAGTCTCTCATTGGTTCCCCCTCTTGCAGTTCATCCTGCGGACAAATTGCAGACGGTACGAAAGAGGCCTGGAAAGGCGCCGAGTCTCCAAGTGGGGCGATTGTTAGTAAGGGGGCCTGAATGGAGAACACGAGCACCAGGAGATGAAAACTGAGGTGAGTTTCAGAAAGCTTTCCCGATCCCACGGTGTAGCATCCGCTGGGTTTCCAATGAGTGCTTTCGCTGTCGGAAGATTGCGTTGAACCTGGAGAGTTGGGACCCATGGAATGGGGAGCACGCAGGATTCCTTTCAAGGGTCTGCATTTGCTTTCCCAACCTCACCAATCGTCTCAGCCCCAAGAGTGTCCAGCCTTATGTCTTCTGCCGCTGGGGCTGTAGATGTGGTCAATCCTGGTTGCATGCCAGTCCCTGAACGCATTTTGGAAGAATTTCTCTCTGTTTTGCCCTGCTTGTTTCTTCTTTATGTTGGAAATGTATCCTCAGAATGGGTCTGAGCTGATTTTCCCTGCTGGTTTTAGGCCGCTTTACACACACTTGATGCACTTACACAGAGATATCAAGACTTAGCTTTTAAGATGCTTACTAGTCGGATAGATACTTGTGCGATGAACAGGGTCTGGTGAGTCCAGTTGATTGAGCAAGGAGTAGGTCGTGTCCATTCCATATTCGGTTTTCGGAAGGGTATGTGTGCTCATTTCAAACTCGAGTTTTATGCGTCACCCCACCTCACCTTTCGCTGAAGCAGGCATAAGTGTGTTTTCTAAAAGCGTGACTCTGTTCTGTTTGGGGATTCAGTGCATGGGGAGCGATTTTTACATTCCCTCGATAAGTGATATCATAAGTTTCTTTTTTTGTGGGACTTATTTCACTGAGGATGATCGTACCTAAATCCACTCAGGATGCTGCTACCAGCCTCATGACGTGGATTTCATGGCTGAGTGACACTCCATTGGACCTACGTAGCACCACTTGTCCACTTGTCCACTTGTCGTTGTCCACGTGTCCACTCGTCTTTGTCCACTTGGCTCTTTCCTGGGATATGAAACGTGTACCGGAGTGGAGGTTCTTGTCAAGACAGCAGCCCTCAACTTTGGGGTCCCTGTGTCTGGTTGATTTTTTCATTTTCCCAAGGTCAACGCCCATGTGTGGAAGTGCCCTATGCTCTGTGGTTCTGTGTTTTCCATGGTTTGGGAAAGAGGATACACTTGTGAAGATTGGCTGTTGGCCATTGACATCCCGCCCATCAGCTTAACAAGGCTCCCTTGACTCCGTGGGCTGTCCTGCCTTTCTTGTTTTTAGACTTTTTTCGCCTGGCCCTTTTGCCCCGCGGGGGGGGCGAGAGATTTCTTTGTAGTGCTGATTTGCTCTCCCAGGTTGCTTGGTTGGCCAAAAAGGGCGTATGCTTTTTTTCCTGAATATATTCAGGAAAAAACGCATACGCCCTTTTTGGCCAACCGCATCATTGTCCACGTTCTGGCGCTTTTCATGTGCTATCGGGGCGATTCCGATGTACCCGTTGACATCCGTTTCCTGCAATTCTGCCTTGCGTTCAACGCCTCTTCGTAGCCTGACCTCAATATATTTTGGGGCGATAGTTATCGTTTAGAACTCTGCAGGTTTGGGAAGTGCAGTGCCCCTGAGCTCCATTTCCCAAGTCGCTTTTTTGTGAGTGGGTCGCAACACGGCTGGATGGCTTCACGCCCTATTGTCGATCCGCGGTGGCAGGCTGAACCGCTGGTGAATTCTTCTTCGTGATGGGAAATGAAAGTGACATGTGCCCGACCAAACACCTCCAGCGAGTCTCTCATTGGTTCCCCCTCTTGCAGTTCATCCTGCGGACAAATTGCAGACGGTACGAAAGAGGCCTGGAAAGGCGCCGAGTCTCCAAGTGGGGCGATTGTTAGTAAGGGGGCCTGAATGGAGAACACGAGCACCAGGAGATGAAAACTGAGGTGAGTTTCAGAAAGCTTTCCCGATCCCACGGTGTAGCATCCGCTGGGTTTCCAATGAGTGCTTTCGCTGTCGGAAGATTGCGTTGAACCTGGAGAGTTGGGACCCATGGAATGGGGAGCACGCAGGATTCCTTTCAAGGGTCTGCATTTGCTTTCCCAACCTCACCAATCGTCTCAGCCCCAAGAGTGTCCAGCCTTATGTCTTCTGCCGCTGGGGCTGTAGATGTGGTCAATCCTGGTTGCATGCCAGTCCCTGAACGCATTTTGGAAGAATTTCTCTCTGTTTTGCCCTGCTTGTTTCTTCTTTATGTTGGAAATGTATCCTCAGAATGGGTCTGAGCTGATTTTCCCTGCTGGTTTTAGGCCGCTTGACACACACTTGATGCACTTACACAGAGATATCAAGACTTAGCTTTTAAGATGCTTACTAGTCGGATAGATACTTGTGCGATGAACAGGGTCTGGTGAGTCCAGTTGATTGAGCAAGGAGTAGGTCGTGTCCATTCCATATTCGGTTTTCGGAAGGGTATCTGTGCTCATTTCAAACTCGAGTTTTATGCGTCACCGCACCTCACCTTTCCCCTGAAGCAGGCATAAGTGTGTTTTCTAAAAGCGTGACTCTGTTCTGTTTGGGGATTCCGTTCATGGGGAGCGATTTTTACATTCCCTCGATAAGTGATATCATAAGTTTCTTTTTTTGTGGGACTTATTTCACTGAGGATGATCGTACCTAAATCCACTCAGGATGCTGCTACCAGCCTCATGTCGTGGATTACATGGCTGAGTGACACTCCATTGGACCTACGTAGCACCACTTGTCCACTTGTCCACTTGTCTTTGTCCACGTGTCCACTCGTCTTTGTCCACTTGGCTCTTTCCTGGGATATGAAACGTGTACCGGAGTGGAGGTTCTTGTCAAGACAGCAGCCCTCAACTTTGGGGTCCCTGTGTCTGGTTGATTTTTTCATTTTCCCAAGGTCAACGCCCATGTGTGGAAGTGCCCTATGCTCTGTGGTTCTGTGTTTTCCATGGTTTGGGAAAGAGGATACACTTGTGAAGATTGGCTGTTGGCCATTGACATCCCGCCCATCAGCTTAACAAGGCTCCCTTGACTCCGTGGCCTGTCCTGCCTTTCTGGTTTTTAGACTTTTTTTGCCTGGCCCTTTTGCTCCGGGGGGGGCGAGAGATTTCTTTGTAGTGCTGATTTGCTCTCCCAGGTTGCTTGGTTGGCCAAAAAGGGCGTATGCGTTTTTTCCTGAATATATTCAGGAAAAAACGCATACGCCCTTTTTGGCCAACCGCATCATTGTCCACGTTCTGGCGCTTTTCGTGTGCTATCGGGGCCATTCCGATGTACCCGTTGACATCCGTTTCCTGCAATTCTGCCTTGCGTTCAACGCCTCTTCGTAGCCTGACCTCAATATATTTTGGGGCGATAGTTATCGTTTAGAACTCTGCAGGTTTGGGAAGTGCAGTGCCCCTGAGCTCCATTACCCAAGTCGCTTTTTTGTGAGTGGGACGCAACACGGCTGGATGGCTTCACGCCCTATTGTCGATCCGGGGTGGCAGGCTGAACCTCTGGTGAATTCTTCTTCGTGATGGGAAATGAGAGTGACATGTGCCCGACCAAACACCTCCAGCGAGTCTCTCATTGGTTCCCCCTCTTGCAGTTCATCCTGCGGACAAATTGCAGACGGTACGAAAGAGGCATGGAAAGGCGCCGAGTCTCCAAGTGGGGAGATTGTTAGTAAGGGGGCCTGAATGGAGAACACGAGCACCAGGAGAGGAAAACTGAGGTGAGTTTCAGAAAGCTTTCCCGATCCCACGGTGTAGCATCCGCTGGGTTTCCAATGAGTGCTTTCGCTGTCGGAAGATTGCGTTGAACCTGGAGAGTTGGGAGCCATGGAATGGGGAGCACGCAGGATTCCTTTCAAGGGTCTGCATTTGCTTTCCCAACCTCACCAATCGTCTCAGCCCCAAGAGTGTCCAGCCTTAAGTCTTCTGCCGCTGGGGCTGTAGATGTGGTCAATCCTGGTTGCATGCCAGTCCCTGAACGCATTTTGGAAGAATTTCTCTCTGTTTTGCCCTGCTTGTTTCTTCTTTATGTTGGAAATGTATCCTCAGAATGGGTCTGAGCTGATTTTCCCTGCTGGTTTTAGGCCGCTTTACACACACTTGATGCACTTACACAGAGATATCAAGACTTAGCTTTTAAGATGCTTACTAGTCGGATAGATACTTGTGCGATGAACAGGGTCTGGTGAGTCCAGTTGATTGAGCAAGGAGTAGGTCGTGTCCATTCCATATTCGGTTTTCGGAAGGGTATCTGTGCTCATTTCAAACTCGAGTTTTATGCGTCACCCCACCTCACCTTTCCCCTGAAGCAGGCATAAGTGTGTTTTCTAAAAGCGTGACTCTGTTCTGTTTGGGGATTCAGTGCATGGGGAGCGATTTTTACATTCCCTCGATAAGTGATATCATAAGTTTCTTTTTTTGTGGGACTTATTTCACTGAGGATGATCGTACCTAAATCCACTCAGGATGCTGCTACCAGCCTCATGACGTGGATTTCATGGCTGAGTGACACTCCATTGGCCCTGCGTAGCACCACTTGTCCACTTGTCCACTTGTCTTTGTCCACTTGTCCACTCGTCTTTCTCCACTTGGCTCTTTCCTGGGATATGAAACGTGTACCGGAGTGGAGGTTCTTGTCAAGACAGCAGCCCTCAACTTTGGGGTCCCTGTGTCTGGTTGATTTTTTCATTTTCCCAAGGTCAACGCCCATGTGTGGAAGTGCCCTATGCTCTGTGGTTCTGTGTTTTCCATGGTTTGGGAAAGAGGATACACTTGTGAAGATTGGCTGTTGGCCATTGACATCCCGCCCATCAGCTTAACAAGGCTCCCTTGACTCCGTGGCCTGTCCTGCCTTTCTGGTTTTTAGACTTTTTTCGCCTGGCCCTTTTGCCCCGGGGGGGGCGAGAGATTTCTTTGTAGTGCTGATTTGCTCTCCCAGGTTGCTTGGTTGGCCAAAAAGGGCGTATGCGTTTTTTCCTGAATATATTCAGGAAAAAACGCATACGCCCTTTTTGGCCAACCGCATCATTGTCCACGTTCTGGCGCTTTTCATGTGCTATCGGGGCCATTCCGATGTACCCGTTGACATCCGTTTCCTGCAGTTCTGCCTTGCGTTCAGCGCCTCTTCGTAGCCTGACCTCAATATATTTTGGGGCGATAGTTATCGTTTAGAACTCTGCAGGTTTGGGAAGTGCAGTGCCCCTGAGCTCCATTTCCCAAGTCGCTTTTTTGTGAGTGGGACGCAACACGGCTGGATGGCTTCACGCCCTATTGTCGATCCGGGGTGGCAGGCTGAACCGCTGGTGAATTCTTCTTCGTGATGGGAAATGAGAGTGACATGTGCCCGACCAAACACCTCCAGCGAGTCTCTCATTGGTTCCCCCTCTTGCAGTTCATCCTGCGGACAAATTGCAGACGGTACGAAAGAGGCATGGAAAGGCGCCGAGTCTCCAAGTGGGGAGATTGTTAGTAAGGGGGCCTGAATGGAGAACACGAGCACCAGGAGATGAAAACTGAGGTGAGTTTCAGAAAGCTTTCCCGATCCCACGGTGTAGCATCCGCTGGGTTTCCAATGAGTGCTTTCGCTGTCGGAAGATTGCGTTGAACCTGGAGAGTTGGGACCCATGGAATGGGGAGCACGACGGATTCCTTTCAAGGGTCTGCATTTGCTCTCCCAACCTCACCAATCATCTCAGCCCCAAGAATGTCCAGCCTTATGTCTTCTGCCGCTGGGGCTGTAGATGTGGTCAATCCTGGTTGCATGCCAGTCCCTGAACGCATTTTGGAAGAATTTCTCTCTGTTTTGCCCTGCTTGTTTCTTCTTTATGTTGGAAATGTATCCTCAGAATGGGTCTGAGCTGATTTTCCCTGCTGGTTTTAGGCCGCTTTACACACACTTGATGCACTTACACAGAGATATCAAGACTTAGCTTTTAAGATGCTTACTAGTCGGATAGATACTTGTGCGATGAACAGGGTCTGGTGAGTCCAGTTGATTGAGCAAGGAGTAGGTCGTGTCCATTCCATATTCGGTTTTCGGAAGGGTATCTCTGCTCATTTCAAACTCGAGTTTTATGCGTCACCCCACCTCACCTTTCCCCTGAAGCAGGCATAAGTGTGTTTTCTAAAAGCGTGACTCTGTTCTGTTTGGGGATTCAGTGCATGGGGAGCGATTTTTACATTCCCTCGATAAGTGATATCATAAGTTTCTTTCTTTGTGGGACTTATTTCACTGAGGATGATCGTACCTAAATCCACTCAGGATGCTGCTACCAGCCTCATGACGTGGATTTCATGGCTGAGTGACACTCCATTGGACCTACGTAGCACCACTTGTCCACTTGTCCACTTGTCCACTCGTCTTTGTCCACTTGGCTCTTTCCTGGGATATGAAACGTGTACCGGAGTGGAGGTTCTTGTCAAGACAGCAGCCCTCAACTTTGGGGTCCCTGTGTCTGGTTGATTTTTTCATTTTCCCAAGGTCAACGCCCATGTGTGGAAGTGCCCTATGCTCTGTGGTTCTGTGTTTTACATGGTTTGGGAAAGAGGATACACTTGTGAAGATTGGCTGTTGGCCATTGACATCCCGCCCATCAGCTTAACAAGGCTCCCTTGACTCCGTGGGCTGTCCTGCCTTTCTGGTTTTTAGACTTTTTTCGCCTGGCCCTTTTGCCCCGGGGGGGGGCGAGAGATTTCTTTGTAGTGCTGATTTGCTCTCCCAGGTTGCTTGGTTGGCCAAAAAGGGCGTATGCGTTTTTTCCTGAATATATTCAGGAAAAAACGCATACGCCCTTTTTGGCCAACCGCATCATTGTCCACGTTCTGGCGCTTTTCATGTGCTATCGGGGCCATTCCGATGTATCCGTTGACATCCGTTTCCTGCAGTTCTGCCTTGCGTTCAGCGCCTCTTCGTAGCCTGACCTCAATATATTTTGGGGCGATAGTTATCGTTTAGAACTCTGCAGGTTTGGGAAGTGCAGTGCCCCTGAGCTCCATTTCCCAAGTCGCTTTTTTGTGAGTGGGACGCAACACGGCTGGATGGCTTCACGCCCTATTGTCGATCCGGGGTGGCAGGCTGAACCTGTGGTGAATTCTTCTTCGTGATGGGAAATGAGAGTGACATGTGCCCGACCAAACACCTCCAGCGAGTCTCTCATTGGTTCCCCCTCTTGCAGTTCATCCTGCGGACAAATTGCAGACGGTACGAAAGAGGCATGGAAAGGCGCCGAGTCTCCAAGTGGGGAGATTGTTAGTAAGTGGGTCTGAATGGAGAACACGAGCACCAGGAGATGAAAACTGAGGTGAGTTTCAGAAAGCTTTCCCGATCCCACGGTGTAGCATCCGCTGGGTTTCCAATGAGTGCTTTCGCTGTCGGAAGATTGCGTTGAACCTGGAGAGTTGGGACCCATGGAATGGGGAGCACGCAGGATTCCTTTCAAGGGTCTGCATTTGCTTTCCCAACCTCACCAATCGTCTCAGCCCCAAGAGTGTCCAGCCTTATGTCTTCTGCCGCTGGGGCTGTAGATGTGGTCAATCCTGGTTGCATGCCAGTCCCTGAACGCATTTTGGAAGAATTTCTCTCTGTTTTGCCCTGCTTGTTTCTTCTTTATGTTGGAAATGTATCCTCAGAATGGGTCTGAGCTGATTTTCCCTGCTGGTTTTAGGCCGCTTGACACACACTTGATGCACTTACACAGACATATCAAGACTTAGCTTTTAAGATGCTTACTAGTCGGATAGATACTTGTGCGATGAACAGGGTCTGGTGAGTCCAGTTGATTGAGCAAGGAGTAGGTCGTGTCCATTCCATGTTCGGTTTTCGGAAGGGTATCTGTGCTCATTTCAAACTCGAGTTTTATGCGTCACCCCACCTCACCTTTCCCCTGAAGCAGGCATAAGTGTGTTTTCTAAAAGCGTGACTCTGTTCTGTTTGGGGATTCAGTGCATGGGGAGCGATTTTTACATTCCCTCGATAAGTGATATCATAAGTTTCTTTTTTTGTGGGACTTATTTCACTGAGGATGATCGTACCTAAATCCACTCAGGATGCTGCTACCAGCCTCATGACGTGGATTTCATGGCTGAGTGACACTCCATTGGACCTACGTAGCACCACTTGTCCACTTGTCCACTTGTCTTTGTCCACTTGTCCACTCGTCTTTGTCCACTTGGCTCTTTCCTGGGATATGAAACGTGTACCGGAGTGGAGGTTCTTGTCAAGACAGCAGCCCTCAACTTTGGGGTCCCTGTGTCTGGTTGATTTTTTCATTTTCCCAAGGTCAACGCCCATGTGTGGAAGTTCCCTATGCTCTGTGGTTCTGTGTTTTACATGATTTGGGAAAGAGGATACACTTGTGAAGATTGGCTGTTGGCCATTGACATCCCGCCCATCAGCTTAACAAGGCTCCCTTGACTCCGTGGGCTGTCCTGCCTTTCTGGTTTTTAGACTTTTTTCGCCTGGCCCTTTTGCCCCGGGGGGGGGGCGAGAGATTTCTTTGTAGTGCTGATTTGCTCTCCCAGGTTGCTTGGTTGGCCAAAAAGGGCGTATGCGTTTTTTCCTGAATATATTCAGGAAAAAACGCATACGCCCTTTTTGGCCAACCGCATCATTGTCCACGTTCTGGCACTTTTCATGTGCTATCGGGGCCATTCCGATGTACCCGTTGACATCCGTTTCCTGCAGTTCTGCCTTGCGTTCAGCGCCTCTTCGTAGCCTGACCTCAATATATTTTGGGGCGATAGTTATCGTTTAGAACTCTGCAGGTTTGGGAAGTGCAGTGCCCCTGAGCTCCATTTCCCAAGTCGCTTTTTTGTGAGTGGGACGCAACACGGCTGGATGGCTTCACGCCCTATTGTCGATCCGGGGTGGCAGGCTGAACCTCTGGTGAATTCTTCTTCGTGATGGGAAATGAGAGTGACATGTGCCCGACCAAACACCTCCAGCGAGTCTCTCATTGGTTCCCCCTCTTGCAGTTCATCCTGCGGACAAATTGCAGACGGTACGAAAGAGGCATGGAAAGGCGCCGAGTCTCCAAGTGGGGAGATTGTTAGTAAGGGGGCCTGAATGGAGAACACGAGCACCAGGAGATGAAAACTGAGGTGAGTTTCAGAAAGCTTTCCCGATCCCACGGTGTAGCATCCGCTGGGTTTCCAATGAGTGCTTTCGCTGTCGGAAGATTGCGTTGAACCTGGAGAGTTGGGAGCCATGGAATGGGGAGCACGCAGGATTCCTTTCAAGGGTCTGCATTTGCTTTCCCAACCTCACCAATCGTCTCAGCCCCAAGAGTGTCCAGCCTTAAGTCTTCTGCCGCTGGGGCTGTAGATGTGGTCAATCCTGGTTGCATGCCAGTCCCTGAACGCATTTTGGAAGAATTTCTCTCTGTTTTGCCCTGCTTGTTTCTTCTTTATGTTGGAAATGTATCCTCAGAATGGGTCTGAGCTGATTTTCCCTGCTGGTTTTAGGCCGCTTTACACACACTTGATGCACTTACACAGAGATATCAAGACTTAGCTTTTAAGATGCTTACTAGTCGGATAGATACTTGTGCGATGAACAGGGTCTGGTGAGTCCAGTTGATTGAGCAAGGAGTAGGTCGTGTCCATTCCATATTCGGTTTTCGGAAGGGTATCTGTGCTCATTTCAAACTCGAGTTTTATGCGTCACCCCACCTCACCTTTCCCCTGAAGCAGGCATAAGTGTGTTTTCTAAAAGCGTGACTCTGTTCTGTTTGGGGATTCAGTGCATGGGGAGCGATTTTTACATTCCCTCGATAAGTGATATCATAAGTTTCTTTTTTTGTGGGACTTATTTCACTGAGGATGATCGTACCTAAATCCACTCAGGATGCTGCTACCAGCCTCATGACGTGGATTTCATGGCTGAGTGACACTCCATTGGCCCTGCGTAGCACCACTTGTCCACTTGTCCACTTGTCTTTGTCCACTTGTCCACTCGTCTTTCTCCACTTGGCTCTTTCCTGGGATATGAAACGTGTACCGGAGTGGAGGTTCTTGTCAAGACAGCAGCCCTCAACTTTGGGGTCCCTGTGTCTGGTTGATTTTTTCATTTTCCCAAGGTCAACGCCCATGTGTGGAAGTGCCCTATGCTCTGTGGTTCTGTGTTTTCCATGGTTTGGGAAAGAGGATACACTTGTGAAGATTGGCTGTTGGCCATTGACATCCCGCCCATCAGCTTAACAAGGCTCCCTTGACTCCGTGGCCTGTCCTGCCTTTCTGGTTTTTAGACTTTTTTCGCCTGGCCCTTTTGCCCCGGGGGGGGCGAGAGATTTCTTTGTAGTGCTGATTTGCTCTCCCAGGTTGCTTGGTTGGCCAAAAAGGGCGTATGCGTTTTTTCCTGAATATATTCAGGAAAAAACGCATACGCCCTTTTTGGCCAACCGCATCATTGTCCACGTTCTGGCGCTTTTCATGTGCTATCGGGGCCATTCCGATGTACCCGTTGACATCCGTTTCCTGCAGTTCTGCCTTGCGTTCAGCGCCTCTTCGTAGCCTGACCTCAATATATTTTGGGGCGATAGTTATCGTTTAGAACTCTGCAGGTTTGGGAAGTGCAGTGCCCCTGAGCTCCATTTCCCAAGTCGCTTTTTTGTGAGTGGGACGCAACACGGCTGGATGGCTTCACGCCCTATTGTCGATCCGGGGTGGCAGGCTGAACCGCTGGTGAATTCTTCTTCGTGATGGGAAATGAGAGTGACATGTGCCCGACCAAACACCTCCAGCGAGTCTCTCATTGGTTCCCCCTCTTGCAGTTCATCCTGCGGACAAATTGCAGACGGTACGAAAGAGGCATGGAAAGGCGCCGAGTCTCCAAGTGGGGAGATTGTTAGTAAGGGGGCCTGAATGGAGAACACGAGCACCAGGAGATGAAAACTGAGGTGAGTTTCAGAAAGCTTTCCCGATCCCACGGTGTAGCATCCGCTGGGGTTCCAATGAGTGCTTTCGCTGTCGGAAGATTGCGTTGAACCTGGAGAGTTGGGACCCATGGAATGGGGAGCACGACGGATTCCTTTCAAGGGTCTGCATTTGCTCTCCCAACCTCACCAATCATCTCAGCCCCAAGAATGTCCAGCCTTATGTCTTCTGCCGCTGGGGCTGTAGATGTGGTCAATCCTGGTTGCATGCCAGTCCCTGAACGCATTTTGGAAGAATTTCTCTCTGTTTTGCCCTGCTTGTTTCTTCTTTATGTTGGAAATGTATCCTCAGAATGGGTCTGAGCTGATTTTCCCTGCTGGTTTTAGGCCGCTTTACACACACTTGATGCACTTACACAGAGATATCAAGACTTAGCTTTTAAGATGCTTACTAGTCGGATAGATACTTTTGCGATGAACAGGGTCTGGTGAGTCCAGTTGATTGAGCAAGGAGTAGGTCGTGTCCATTCCATATTCGGTTTTCGGAAGGGTATCTCTGCTCATTTCAAACTCGAGTTTTATGCGTCACCCCACCTCACCTTTCCCCTGAAGCAGGCATAAGTGTGTTTTCTAAAAGCGTGACTCTGTTCTGTTTGGGGATTCAGTGCATGGGGAGCGATTTTTACATTCCCTCGATAAGTGATATCATAAGTTTCTTTTTTTGTGGGACTTATTTCACTGAGGATGATCGTACCTAAATCCACTCAGGATGCTGCTACCAGCCTCATGACGTGGATTTCATGGCTGAGTGACACTCCATTGGACCTACGTAGCACCACTTGTCCACTTGTCTTTGTCCACTTGTCCACTCGTCTTTGTCCACTTGGCTCTTTCCTGGGATATGAAACGTGTACCGGAGTGGAGGTTCTTGTCAAGACAGCAGCCCTCAACTTTGGGGTCCCTGTGTCTGGTTGATTTTTTTGATTTTCCCAAGGTCAACGCCCATGTGTGGAAGTGCCCTATGCTCTGTGGTTCTGTGTTTTACATGGTTTGGGAAAGAGGATACACTTGTGAAGATTGGCTGTTGGCCATTGACATCCCGCCCATCAGCTTAACAAGGCTCCCTTGACTCCGTGGGCTGTCCTGCCTTTCTGGTTTTTAGACTTTTTTCGCCTGGCCCTTTTGCCCCGGGGGGGGGCGAGAGATTTCTTTGTAGTGCTGATTTGCTCTCCCAGGTTGCTTGGTTGGCCAAAAAGGGCGTATGCGTTTTTTCCTGAATATATTCAGGAAAAAACGCATACGCCCTTTTTGGCCAACCGCATCATTGTCCACGTTCTGGCGCTTTTCATGTGCTATTGGGGCCATTCCGATGTATCCGTTGACATCCGTTTCCTGCAGTTCTGCCTTGCGTTCAGCGCCTCTTCGTAGCCTGACCTCAATATATTTTGGGGCGATAGTTATCGTTTAGAACTCTGCAGGTTTGGGAAGTGCAGTGCCCCTGAGCTCCATTTCCCAAGTCGCTTTTTTGTGAGTGGGACGCAACACGGCTGGATGGCTTCACGCCCTATTGTCGATCCGGGGTGGCAGGCTGAACCTCTGGTGAATTCTTCTTCGTGATGGGAAATGAGAGTGACATGTGCCCGACCAAACACCTCCAGCGAGTCTCTCATTGGTTCCCCCTCTTGCAGTTCATCCTGCGGACAAATTGCAGACGGTACGAAAGAGGCATGGAAAGGCGCCGAGTCTCCAAGTGGGGAGATTGTTAGTAAGTGGGTCTGAATGGAGAACACGAGCACCAGGAGATGAAAACTGAGGTGAGTTTCAGAAAGCTTTCCCGATCCCACGGTGTAGCATCCGCTGGGTTTCCAATGAGTGCTTTCGCTGTCGGAAGATTGCGTTGAACCTGGAGAGTTGGGACCCATGAAATGGGGAGCACGCAGGATTCCTTTCAAGGGTCTGCATTTGCTTTCCCAACCTCACCAATCGTCTCAGCCCCAAGAGTGTCCAGCCTTATGTCTTCTGCCGCTGGGGCTGTAGATGTGGTCAATCCTGGTTGCATGCCAGTCCCTGAACGCATTTTGGAAGAATTTCTCTCTGTTTTGCCCTGCTTGTTTCTTCTTTATGTTGGAAATGTATCCTCAGAATGGGTCTGAGCTGATTTTCCCTGCTGGTTTTAGGCCGCTTGACACACACTTGATGCACTTACACAGACATATCAAGACTTAGCTTTTAAGATGCTTACTAGTCGGAAAGATACTTGTGCGATGAACAGGGTCTGGTGAGTCCAGTTGATTGAGCAAGGAGTAGGTCGTGTCCATTCCATGTTCGGTTTTCGGAAGGGTATCTGTGCTCATTTCAAACTCGAGTTTTATGCGTCACCCCACCTCACCTTTCCCCTGAAGCAGGCATAAGTGTGTTTTCTAAAAGCGTGACTCTGTTCTGTTTGGGGATTCAGTGCATGGGGAGCGATTTGTACATTCCCTCGATAAGTGATATCATAAGTTTCTTTTTTTGTGGGACTTATTTCACTGAGGATGATCGTACCTAAATCCACTCAGGATGCTGCTACCAGCCTCATGACGTGGATTTCATGGCTGAGTGACACTCCATTGGACCTACGTAGCACCACTTGTCCACTTGTCCACTTGTCTTTGTCCACTTGTCCACTCGTCTTTGTCCACTTGGCTCTTTCCTGGGATATGAAACGTGTACCGGAGTGGAGGTTCTTGTCAAGACAGCAGCCCTCAACTTTGGGGTCCCTGTGTCTGGTTGATTTTTTCATTTTCCGAAGGTCAACGCCCATGTGTGGAAGTTCCCTATGCTCTGTGGTTCTGTGTTTTACATGATTTGGGAAAGAGGATACACTTGTGAAGATTGGCTGTTGGCCATTGACATCCCGCCCATCAGCTTAACAAGGCTCCCTTGACTCCGTGGGCTGTCCTGCCTTTCTGGTTTTTAGACTTTTTTCGCCTGGCCCTTTTGCCCCGGGGGGGGGCGAGAGATTTCTTTGTAGTGCTGATTTGCTCTCCCAGGTTGCTTGGTTGGCCAAAAAGGGCGTATGCGTTTTTTCCTGAATATATTCAGGAAAAAACGCATACGCCCTTTTTGGCCAACCGCATCATTGTCCACGTTCTGGCACTTTTCATGTGCTATCGGGGCCATTCCGATGTACCCGTTGACATCCGTTTCCTGCAGTTCTGCCTTGCGTTCAGCGCCTCTTCGTAGCCTGACCTCAATATATTTTGGGGCGATAGTTATCGTTTAGAACTCTGCAGGTTTGGGAAGTGCAGTGCCCCTGAGCTCCATTTCCCAAGTCGCTTTTTTGTGAGTGGGACGCAACACGGCTGGATGGCTTCACGCCCTATTGTCGATCCGGGGTGGCAGGCTGAACCTCTGGTGAATTCTTCTTCGTGATTGGAAATGAGAGTGACATGTGCCCGACCAAACACCTCCAGCGAGTCTCTCATTGGTTCCCCCTCTTGCAGTTCATCCTGCGGACAAATTGCAGACGGTACGAAAGAGGCATGGAAAGGCGCCGAGTCTCCAAGTGGGGAGATTGTTAGTAAGTGGGTCTGAATGGAGAACACGAGCACCAGGAGATGAAAACTGAGGTGAGTTTCAGAAAGCTTTCCCGATCCCACGGTGTAGCATCCGCTGGGTTTCCAATGAGTGCTTTCGCTGTCGGAAGATTGCGTTGAACCTGGAGAGTTGGGACCCATGGAATGGGGAGCACGCAGGATTCCTTTCAAGGGTCTGCATTTGCTTTCCCAACCTCACCAATCGTCTCAGCCCCAAGAGTGTCCAGCCTTATGTCTTCTGCCGCTGGGGCTGTAGATGTGGTCAATCCTGGTTGCATGCCAGTCCCTGAACGCATTTTGGAAGAATTTCTCTCTGTTTTGCCCTGCTTGTTTCTTCTTTATGTTGGAAATGTATCCTCAGAATGGGTCTGAGCTGATTTTCCCTGCTGGTTTTAGGCCGCTTTACACACACTTGATGCACTTACACAGACATATCAAGACTTAGCTTTTAAGATGCTTACTAGTCGGATAGATACTTGTGCGATGAACAGGGTCTGGTGAGTCCAGTTGATTGAGCAAGGAGTAGGTCGTGTCCATTCCATGTTCGGTTTTGGGAAGGGTATCTGTGCTCATTTCAAACTCGAGTTTTATGCGTCACCCCACCTCACCTTTCCCCTGAAGCAGGCATAAGTGTGTTTTCTAAAAGCGTGACTCTGTTCTGTTTGGGGATTCAGTGCATGGGGAGCGATTTTTACATTCCCTCGATAAGTGATATCATAAGTTTCTTTTTTTGTGGGACTTATTTCACTGAGGATGATCGTACCTAAATCCACTCAGGATGCTGCTACCAGCCTCATGACGTGGATTTCATGGCTGAGTGACACTCCATTGGACCTACGTAGCACCACTTGTCCACTTGTCCACTTGTCTTTGTCCACTTGTCCACTCGTCTTTGTCCACTTGGCTCTTTCCTGGGATATGAAACGTGTACCGGAGTGGAGGTTCTTGTCAAGACAGCAGCCCTCAACTTTGGGGTCCCTGTGTCTGGTTGATTTTTTCATTTTCCCAAGGTCAACGCCCATGTGTGGAAGTGCCCTATGCTCTGTGGTTCTGTGTTTTCCATGGTTTGGGAAAGAGGATACACTTGTGAAGATTGGCTGTTGGCCATTGACATCCCGCCCATCAGCTTAACAAGGCTCCCTTGACTCCGTGGGCTGTCCTGCCTTTCTGGTTTTTAGACTTTTTTCGCCTGGCCCTTTTGCCCCGGGGGGGGGCGAGAGATTTCTTTGTAGTGCTGATTTGCTCTCCCAGGTTGCTTGGTTGGCCAAAAAGGGCGTATGCGTTTTTTCCTGAATATATTCAGGAAAAAACGCATACGCCCTTTTTGGCCAACCGCATCATTGTCCACGTTCTGGCGCTTTTCATGTGCTATCGGGGCCATTCCGATGTACCCGTTGACATCCGTTTCCTGCAGTTCTGCCTTGCGTTCAGCGCCTCTTCGTAGCCTGACCTCAATATATTTTGGGGCGATAGTTATCGTTTAGAACTCTGCAGGTTTGGGAAGTGCAGGGCCCCTGAGCTCCATTTCCCAAGTCGCTTTTCTGTGAGTGGGACGCAACACGGCTGGATGGCTTCACGCCCTATTGTCGATCCGGGGTGGCAGGCTGAACCTCTGGTGAATTCTTGTTCGTGATGGGAAATGAGAGTGACATGTGCCCGACCAAACACCTCCAGCGAGTCTCTCATTGGTTCCCCCTCTTGCAGTTCATCCTGCGGACAAATTGCAGACGGTACGAAAGAGGCATGGAAAGGCGCCGAGTCTCCAAGTGGGGAGATTGTTAGTCAGGGGGCCTGAATGGAGAACACGAGCACCAGGAGATGAAAACTGAGGTGAGTTTCAGAAAGCTTTCCCGATCCCACTGTGTAGCATCCGCTGGGTTTCCAATGAGTGCTTTCGCTGTCGGAAGATTGCGTTGAACCTGGAGAGTTGGGACCCATGGAATGGGGAGCACGCAGGATTCCTTTCAAGGGTCTGCATTTGCTTTCCCAACCTCACCAATCGTCTCAGCCCCAAGAGTGTCCAGCCTTATGTCTTCTGCCGCTGGGGCTGTAGATGTGGTCAATCCTGGTTGCATGCCAGTACCTGAACGCATTTTGGAAGAATTTCTCTCTGTTTTGCCCTGCTTGTTTCTTCTTTATGTTGGAAATGTATCCTCAGAATGGGTCTGAGCTGATTTTCCCTGCTGGTTTTAGGCCGCTTGACACACACTTGATGCACTTACACAGAGATATCAAGACTTAGCTTTTAAGATGCTTACTAGTCGGATAGATACTTGTGCGATGAACAGGGTCTGGTGAGTCCAGTTGATTGAGCAAGGAGTAGGTCGTGTCCATTCCACATTCGGTTTTCGGAAGGGTATCTGTGCTCATTTCAAACTCGAGTTTTATGCGTCACCCCACCTCACCTTTCCCCTGAAGCAGGCATAAGTGTGTTTTCTAAAAGCGTGACTCTGTTCTGTTTGGGGATTCAGTGCATGGGGAGCGATTTTTACATTCCCTCGATAAGTGATATCATAAGTTTCTTTTTTTGTGGGACTTATTTCACTGAGGATGATCGTACCTAAATCCACTCAGGATGCTGCTACCAGCCTCATGACGTGGATTTCATGGCTGAGTGACACTCCATTGGACCTACGTAGCACCACTTGTCCACTTGTCCACTTGTCTTTGTCCACTTGTCCACTCGTCTTTGTCCACTTGGCTCTTTCCTGGGATATGAAACGTGTACCGGAGTGGAGGTTCTTGTCAAGACAGCAGCCCTCAACTTTGGGGTCCCTGTGTCTGGTTGATTTTTTCATTTTCCCAAGGTCAACGCCCATGTGTGGAAGTGCCCTATGCTCTGTGGTTCTGTGTTTTACATGGTTTGGGAAAGAGGATACACTTGTGAAGATTGGCTGTTGGCCATTGACATCCCGCCCATCAGCTTAACAAGGCTCCCTTGACTCCGTGCGCTGTCCTGCCTTTCTGGTTTTTAGACTTTTTTCGCCTGGCCCTTTTGCCCCGGGGGGGGGCGAGAGATTTCTTTGTAGTGCTGATTTGCTCTCCCAGGTTGCTTGGTTGGCCAAAAAGGGCGTATGCGTTTTTTCCTGAATATATTCAGGAAAAAACGCATACGCCCTTTTTGGCCAACCGCATCATTGTCCACGTTCTGGCGCTTTTCATGTGCTATCGGGGCCATTCCGATGTACCCGTTGACATCCGTTTCCTGCAGTTCTGCCTTGCGTTCAGCGCCTCTTCGTAGCCTGACCTCAATATATTTTGGGGCGATAGTTATCGTTTAGAACTCTGCAGGTTTGGGAAGTGCAGTGCCCCTGAGCTCCATTTCCCAAGTCGCTTTTTTGTGAGTGGGACGCAACACGGCTGGATGGCTTCACGCCCTATTGTCGATCCGGGGTGGCAGGCTGAACCGCTGGTGAATTCTTCTTCGTGATGGGAAATGAGAGTGACATGTGCCCGACCAAACACCTCCAGCGAGTCTCTCATTGGTTCCCCCTCTTGCAGCTCATCCTGCGGACAAATTGCAGACGGTACGAAAGAGGCATGGAAAGGCGCCGAGTCTCCAAGTGGGGAGATTGTTAGTAAGGGGGCCTGAATGGAGAACACGAGCACCAGGAGATGAAAACTGAGGTGAGTTTCAGAAAGCTTTCCCGATCCCACGGTGTAGCATCCGCTGGGTTTCCAATGAGTGCTTTCGCTGTCGGAAGATTGCGTTGAACCTGGAGAGTTGGGACCCATGGAATGGGGAGCACGCAGGATTCCTTTCAAGGGTCTGCATTTGCTTTCCCAACCTCACCAATCGTCTCAGCCCCAAGAGTGTCCAGCCTTATGTCTTCTGCCGCTGGGGCTGTAGATGTGGTCAATCCTGGTTGCATGCCAGTCCCTGAACGCATTTTGGAAGAATTTCTCTCTGTTTTGCCCTGCTTGTTTCTTCTTTATGTTGGAAATGTATCCTCAGAATGGGTCTGAGCTGATTTTCCCTGCTGGTTTTAGGCCGCTTGACACACACTTGATGCACTTACACAGAGATATCAAGACTTAGCTTTTAAGATGCTTACTAGTCGGATAGATACTTGTGCGATGAACAGGGTCTGGTGAGTCCAGTTGATTGAGCAAGGAGTAGGTCGTGTCCATTCCATATTCGGTTTTCGGAAGGGTATCTGTGCTCATTTCAAACTCGAGTTTTATGCGTCACCCCACCTCACCTTTCCCCTGAAGCAGGCATAAGTGTGTTTTCTAAAAGCGTGACTCTGTTCTGTTTGGGGATTCCGTTCATGGGGAGCGATTTTTACATTCCCTCGATAAGTGATATCATAAGTTTCTTTTTTTGTGGGACTTATTTCACTGAGGATGATCGTACCTAAATCCACTCAGGATGCTGCTACCAGCCTCATGTCGTGGATTTCATGGCTGAGTGACACTCCATTGGACCTACGTAGCACCACTTGTCCACTTGTCCACTTGTCTTTGTCCACGTGTCCACTCGTCTTTGTCCACTTGGCTCTTTCCTGGGATATGAAACGTGTACCGGAGTGGAGGTTCTTGTCAAGACAGCAGCCCTCAACTTTGGGGTCCCTGTGTCTGGTTGATTTTTTCATTTTCCCAAGGTCAACGCCCATGTGTGGAAGTGCCCTATGCTCTGTGGTTCTGTGTTTTCCATGGTTTGGGAAAGAGGATACACTTGTGAAGATTGGCTGTTGGCCATTGACATCCCGCCCATCAGCTTAACAAGGCTCCCTTGACTCCGTGGGCTGTCCTGCCTTTCTGGTTTTTAGACTTTTTTCGCCTGGCCCTTTTGCCCCGGGGGGGGGGGGGCGAGAGATTTCTTTGTAGTGCTGATTTGCTCTCCCAGGTTGCTTGGTTGGCCAAAAAGGGCGTATGCGTTTTTTCCTGAATATGTTCAGGAAAAAACGCATACGCCCTTTTTGGCCAACCGCATCATTGTCCACGTTCTGGCGCTTTTCATGTGCTATCGGGGCCATTCCGATGTACCCGTTCACATCCGTTTCCTGCAATTCTGCCTTGCGTTCAACGCCTCTTCGTAGCGTCACCTCAATATATTTTGGGGCGATAGATATCGTTTAGAACTCTGCAGGTTTGGGAAGTGCAGTGCCCCTGAGCTCCATTTCCCAAGTCGCTTTTTTGTGAGTGGGACGCAACACGGCTGGATGGCTTCACGCCCTATTGTCGATCCGGGGTGGCAGGCTGAACCGCTGGTGAATTCTTCTTCGTGATGGGAAATGAGAGTGACATGTGCCCGACCAAACACCTCCAGCGAGTCTCTCATTGGTTCCCCCTCTTGCAGTTCATCCTGCGGACAAATTGCAGACGGTACGAAAGAGGCATGGAAAGGCGCCGAGTCTCCAAGTGGGGAGATTGTTAGTAAGGGGGCCTGAATGGAGAACACGAGCACCAGGAGGTGAAAACTGAGGTGAGTTTCAGAAAGCTTTCCCGATCCCACGGTGTAGCATCCGCTGGGTTTCCAATGAGTGCTTTCACTGTCGGAAGATTGCGTTGAACCTGGAGAGTTGGGACCCATGGAATGGGGAGCACGCAGGATTTCTTTCACGGGTCTGCATTTGCTTTCCCAACCTCACCAATCGTCTCAGCCCCAAGAGTGTCCAGCCTTATGTCTTCTGCCGCTGGGGCTGTAGATGTGGTCAATCCTGGTTGCATGCCAGTCCCTGAACGCATTTTGGAAGAATTTCTCTCTGTTTTGCCCTGCTTGTTTCTTCTTTATGTTGGAAATGTATCCTCAGAATGGGTCTGAGCTGATTTTCCCTGCTGGTTTTAGGCCGCTTTACACACACTTGATGCACTTACACAGAGATATCAAGACTTAGCTTTTAAGATGCTTACTAGTCGGATAGATACTTGTGCGATGAACAGGGTCTGGTGAGTCCAGTTGATTGAGCAAGGAGTAGGTCGTGTCCATTCCATATTCGGTTTTCGGAAGGGTATCTGTGCTCATTTCAAACTCGAGTTTTATGCGTCACCCCACCTCACCTTTCCCCTGAAGCAGGCATAAGTGTGTTTTCTAAAAGCGTGACTCTGTTCTGTTTGGGGATTCAGTGCATGGGGAGCGATTTTTACATTCCCTCGATAAGTGATATCATAAGTTTCTTTTTTTGTGGGACTTATTTCACTGAGGATGATTGTACCTAAATCCACTCAGAATGCTGCTACCAGCCTCATGACGTGGATTTCATGGCTGAGTGACACTCCATTGAACCTACGTAGCACCACTTGTCCACTTGTCCACTTGTCTTTGTCCACATGTCCACTCGTCTTTGTCCACTTGGCTCTTTCCTGGGATATGAAACGTGTACCGGAGTGGAGGTTCTTGTCAAGACAGCAGCCCTCAACTTTGGGGTCCCTGTGTCTGGTTGATTTTTTCATTTTCCCAAGGTCAACGCCCATGTGTGGAAGTGCCCTATGCTCTGTGGTTCTGTGTTTTACATGGTTTGGGAAAGAGGATACACTTGTGAAGATTGGCTGTTGGCCATTGACATCCCGCCCATCAGCTTAACAAGGCTCCCTTGACTCCGTGGGCTGTCCTGCCTTTCTGGTTTTTAGACTTTTTTCGCCTGGCCCTTTTGCCCCGGGGGGGCGAGAGATTTCTTTGTAGTGCTGATTTGCTCTCCCAGGTTGCTTGGTTGGCCAAAAAGGGCGTATGCGTTTTTTCCTGAATATATTCAGGAAAAAACGCATACGCCCTTTTTGGCCAACCGCATCATTGTCCACGTTCTGGCGCTTTTCATGTGCTATCGGGGCCATTCCGATGTAGCCGTTGACATCCGTTTCCTGCAATTCTGCCTTGCGTTCAACGCCTCTTCGTAGCCTGACCTCAATATATTTTGGGGCGATAGTTATCGTTTAGAACTCTGCAGGTTTGGGAAGTGCAGTGCCCCTGAGCTCCATTTCCCAAGTCGCTTTTTTGTGAGTGGGACGCAACACGGCTGGATGGCTTCACGCCCTATTGTCGATCCGCGGTGGCAGGCTGAACCGCTGGTGAATTCTTCTTCGTGATGGGAAATGAGAGTGACATGTGCCCGACCAAACACCTCCAGCGAGTCTCTCATTGGTTCCCCCTCTTGCAGTTCATCCTGCGGACAAATTGCAGACGGTACGAAAGAGGCATGGAAAGGCGCCGAGTCTCCAAGTGGGGAGATTGTTAGTAAGGGGGCCTGAATGGAGAACACGAGCACCAGGAGATGAAAACTGAGGTGAGTTTCAGAAAGCTTTCCCGATCCCACGGTGTAGCATCCGCTGGGTTTCCAATGAGTGCATTCGCTGTCGGAAGATTGCGTTGAACCTGGAGAGTTGGGACCCATGGAATGGGGAGCACGCAGGATTCCTTTCACGGGTCTGCATTTGCTTTCCCAACCTCACCAATCGTATCAGCCCCAAGAGTGTCCAGCCTTATGTCTTCCGCCGCTGGGGCTGTAGATGTGGTCAATCGTGGTTGCATGCCAGTCCCTGAACGCATTTTGGAAGAATTTCTCTCTGTTTTGCCCTGCTTGTTTCTTCTTTATGTTGGAAATGTATCCTCAGAATGGGTCTGAGCTGATTTTCCCTGCTGGTTTTAGGCCGCTTTACACACACTTGATGCACTAACACAGAGATATCAAGACTTAGGTTTAAGATGCTTACTAGTCGGATAGATACTTGTGCGATGAACAGGGTCTGGTGAGTCCAGTTGATTGAGCAAGGAGTAGGTCGTGTCCATTCCATATTCGGTTTTCGGAAAGGTATCTGTGCTCATTTCAAACTGGAGTTTTATGCGTCACCCCACCTCACCTTTCCCCTGAAGCAGGCATAAGTGTGTTTTCTAAAAGCGTGACTCTGTTCTGTTTGGGGATTCCGTTCATGGGGAGCGATTTTTACATTCCCTCGATAAGTGATATCATAAGTTTCTTTTTTTGTGGGACTTATTTCACTGAGGATGATCGTACCTAAATCCACTCAGGATGCTGCTACCAGCCTCATGACGTGGATTTCATGGCTGAGTGACACTCCATTGGACCTACGTAGCACCACTTGTCCACTTGTCCACTTGTCTTTGTCCACTTGTCCACTCGTCTTTGTCCACTTGGCTCTTTCCTGGGATATGAAACGTGTACCGGAGTGGAGGTTCTTGTCAAGACAGCAGCCCTCAACTTTGGGGTCCCTGTGTCTGGTTGATTTTTTCATTTTCCCAAGGTCAACGCCCATGTGTGGAAGTGCCCTATGCTCTGTGGTTCTGTGTTTTCCATGGTTTGGGAAAGAGGATACACTTGTGAAGATTGGCTGTTGGCCATTGACATCCCGCCCATCAGCTTAACAAGGCTCCCTTGACTCCGTGGGCTGTCCTGCCTTTCTGGTTTTTAGACTTTTTTCGCCTGGCCCTTTTGCCCCGGGTGGGGGGCGAGAGATTTCTTTGTAGTGCTGATTTGCTCTCCCAGGTTGCTTGGTTGGCCAAAAAGGGCGTATGCGTTTTTTCCTGTATATATTCAGGAAAAAACGCATACGCCCTTTTTGGCCAACCGCATCATTGTCCACGTTCTGGCGCTTTTCATGTGCTATCGGGGCCATTCCGATGTACCCGTTGACATCCGTTTCCTGCAGTTCTGCCTTGCGTTCAGCGCCTCTTCGTAGCCTGACCTCAATATATTTTGGGGCGATAGTTATCGTTTAGAACTCTGCAGGTTTGGGAAGTGCAGTGCCCCTGAGCTCCATTTCCCAAGTCGCTTTTTTGGGAGGGGGACGCAACACGGCTGGATGGCTTCACGCCCTATTGTCGATCCGGGGTGGCAGGCTGAACCGCTGGTGAATTCTTCTTCGTGATGGGAAATGAGAGTGACATGTGCCCGACCAAACACCTCCAGCGAGTCTCTCATTGGTTCCCCCTCTTGCAGTTCATCCTGCGGACAAATTGCAGACGGTACGAAAGAGGCATGGAAAGGCGCCGAGTCTCCAAGTGGGGAGATTGTTAGTCAGGGGGCCTGAATGGAGAACACGAGCACCAGGAGATGAAAACTGAGGTGAGTTTCAGAAAGCTTTCCCGATCCCACGGTGTAGCATCCGCTGGGTTTCCAATGAGTGCTTTCGCTGCCGGAAGATTGCGTTGAACCTGGAGAGTTGGGACCCATGGAATGGGGAGCACGCAGGATTCCTTTCAAGGGTCTGCATTTGCTTTCCCAACCTCACCAATCGTCTCAGCCCCAAGAGTGTCCAGCCTTATGTCTTCTGCCGCTGGGGCTGTAGATGTGGTCAATCCTGGTTGCATGCCAGTCCCTGAACGCATTTTGGAAGAATTTCTCTCTGTTTTGCCCTGCTTGTTTCTTCTTTATGTTGGAAATGTATCCTCAGAATGGGTCTGAGCTGATTTTCCCTGCTGGTTTTAGGCCGCTTTACACACACTTGATGCACTTACACAGAGATATCAAGACTTAGCTTTTAAGATGCTTACTAGTCGGATAGATACTTGTGCGATGAACAGGGTCTGGTGAGTCCAGTTGATTGAGCAAGGAGTAGGTCGTGTCCATTCCATATTCGGTTTTCAGAAGGGTATCTGTGCTCATTTCAAACTCGAGTTTTATGCGTCACCCCACCTCACCTTTCCCCTGAAGCAGGCATAAGTGTGTTTTCTAAAAGCGTGACTCTGTTCTGTTTGGGGATTCAGTGCATGGGGAGCGATTTTTACATTCCCTCGATAAGTGATATCATAAGTTTCTTTCTTTGTGGGACTTATTTCACTGAGGATGATCGTACCTAAATCCACTCAGGATGCTGCTACCAGCCTCATGACGTGGATTTCATGGCTGAGTGACACTCCATTGGACCTACGTAGCACCACTTGTCCACTTGTCCACTTGTCTTTGTCCACTTGTCCACTTGGCTCTTTCCTGGGATATGAAACGTGTACCGGAGTGGAGGTTCTTGTCAAGACAGCAGCCCTCAACTTTGGGGTCCCTGTGTCTGGTTGATTTTTTCATTTTCCCAAGGTCAACGCCCATGTGTGGAAGTGCCCTATGCTCTGTGGTTCTGTGTTTTACATGGTTTGGGAAAGAGGATACACTTGTGAAGATTGGCTGTTGGCCATTGACAGCCCGCCCATCAGCTTAACAAGGCTCCCTTGACTCCGTGGGCTGTCCTGCCTTTCTGGTTTTTAGACTTTTTTCGCCTGGCCCTTTTGCCCCGGGGGGGGGGGCGAGAGATTTCTTTGTAGTGCTGATTTGCTCTCCCAGGTTGCTTGGTTGGCCAAAAAGGGCGTATGCGTTTTTTCCTGAATATATTCAGGAAAAAACGCATACGCCCTTTTTGGCCAACCGCATCATTGTCCACGTTCTGGCGCTTTTCATGTGCTATCGGGGCCATTCCGATGTACCCGTTGACATCCGTTTCCTGCAGTTCTGCCTTGCGTTCAGCGCCTCTTCGTAGCCTGACCTCAATATATTTTGGGGCGATAGTTATCGTTCAGAACTCTGCAGGTTTGGGAAGTGCAGTGCCCCTGAGCTCCATTTCCCAAGTCGCTTTTTTGGGAGTGGGACGCAACACGGCTGGATGGCTTCACGCCCTATTGTCGATCCGGGGTGGCAGGCTGAACCGCTAGTGAATTCTTCTTCGTGATGGGAAATGAGAGTGACATGTGCCCGACCAAACACCTCCAGCGAGTCTCTCATTGGTTCCCCCTCTTGCAGTTCATCCTGCGGACAAATTGCAGACGGTACGAAAGAGGCATGGAAAGGCGCCGAGTCTCCAAGTGGGGAGATTGTTAGTCAGGGGGCCTGAATGGAGAACACGAGCACCAGGAGATGAAAACTGAGGTGAGTTTCAGAAAGCTTTCCCGATCCCACGGTGTAGCATCCGCTGGGTTTCCAATGAGTGCTTTCGCTGCCGGAAGATTGCGTTGAACCTGGAGAGTTGGGACCCATGGAATGGGGAGCACGCAGGATTCCTTTCAAGGGTCTGCATTTGCTTTCCCAACCTCACCAATCGTCTCAGCCCCAAGAGTGTCCAGCCTTATGTCTTCTGCCGCTGGGGCTGTAGATGTGGTCAATCCTGGTTGCATGCCAGTCCCTGAACGCATTTTGGAAGAATTTCTCTCTGTTTTGCCCTGCTTGTTTCTTCTTTATGTTGGAAATGTATCCTCAGAATGGGTCTGAGCTGATTTTCCCTGCTGGTTTTAGGCCGCTTTACACACACTTGATGCACTTACACAGAGATATCAAGACTTAGCTTTTAAGATGCTTACTAGTCGGATAGATACTTGTGCGATGAACAGGGTCTGGTGAGTCCAGTTGATTGAGCAAGGAGTAGGTCGTGTCCATTCCATATTCGGTTTTCAGAAGGGTATCTGTGCTCATTTCAAACTCGAGTTTTATGCGTCACCCCACCTCACCTTTCCCCTGAAGCAGGCATAAGTGTGTTTTCTAAAAGCGTGACTCTGTTCTGTTTGGGGATTCAGTGCATGGGGAGCGATTTTTACATTCCCTCGATAAGTGATATCATAAGTTTCTTTCTTTGTGGGACTTATTTCACTGAGGATGATCGTACCTAAATCAACTCAGGATGCTGCTACCAGCCTCATGACGTGGATTTCATGGCTGAGTGACACTCCATTGGACCTACGTAGCACCACTTGTCCACTTGTCCACTTGTCTTTGTCCACTTGTCCACTTGGCTCTTTCCTGGGATATGAAACGTGTACCGGAGTGGAGGTTCTTGTCAAGACAGCAGCCCTCAAATTTGGGGTCCCTGTGTCTGGTTGATTTTTTGATTTTCCCAAGGTCAACGCCCATGTGTGGAAGTGCCCTATGCTCTGTGGTTCTGTGTTTTCCATGGTTTGGGAAAGAGGATACACTTGTGAAGATTGGCTGTTGGCCATTGACATCCCGCCCATCAGCTTAACAAGGCTCCCTTGACTCCGTGGCCTGTCCTGCCTTTCTGGTTTTTAGACTTTTTTCGCCTGGCCCTTTTGCCCCGGGGGGGGGCGAGAGATTTCTTTGTAGTGCTGATTTGCTCTCCCAGGTTGCTTGGTTGGCCAAAAAGGGCGTATGCGTTTTTTCCTGAATATATTCAGGAAAAAACGCATACGCCCTTTTTGGCCAACCGCATCATTGTCCACGTTCTGGCGCTTTTCATGTGCTATCGGGGCCATTCCGATGTACCCGTTGACATCCGTTTCCTGCAATTCTGCCTTGCGTTCAACGCCTCTTCGTAGCCTGACCTCAATATATTTTGGGGCGATAGTTATCGTTTAGAGCTCTGCAGGTTTGGGAAGTGCAGTGCCCCTGAGCTCCATTTCCCAAGTCGCTTTTTTGTGAGTGGGACGCAACACGGCTGGATGGCTTCACGCCCTATTGTCGATCCGCGGTGGCAGGCTGAACCGCTGGTGAATTCTTCTTCGTGATGGGAAATGAGAGTGACATGTGCCCGACCAAACACCTCCAGCGAGTCTCTCATTGGTTCCCCCTCTTGCAGTTCATCCTGCGGACAAATTGCAGACGGTACGAAAGAGGCATGGAAAGGCGCCGAGTCTCCAAGTGGGGAGATTGTTAGTAAGGGGGCCTGAATGGAGAACACGAGCACCAGGAGATGAAAACTGAGGTGAGTTTCAGAAAGCTTTCCCGATCCCACGGTGTAGCATCCGCTGGGTTTCCAATGAGTGCTTTCGCTGCCGGAAGATTGCGTTGAACCTGGAGAGTTGGGACCCATGGAATGGGGAGCACGCAGGATTCCTTTCAAGGGTCTGCATTTGCTTTCCCAACCTCACCAATCGTCTCAGCCCCAAGAGTGTCCAGCCTTATGTCTTCTGCCGCTGGGGCTGTAGATGTGGTCAATCCTGGTTGCATGCCAGTCCCTGAACGCATTTTGGAAGAATTTCTCTCTGTTTTGCCCTGCTTGTTTCTTCTTTATGTTGGAAATGTATCCTCAGAATGGGTCTGAGCTGATTTTCCCTGCTGGTTTTAGGCTGCTTTACACACACTTGATGCACTTACACAGAGATATCAAGACTTAGCTTTTAAGATGCTTACTAGTCGGATAGATACTTGTGCGATGAAGAGGGTCTGGTGAGTCCAGTTGATTGAGCAAGGAGTAGGTCGTGTCCATTCCATATTCGGTTTTCGGAAGGGTATCTGTGCTCATTTCAAACTCGAGTTTTATGCGTCACCCCACCTCACCTTTCCCCTGAAGCAGGCATAAGTGTGTTTTCTAAAAGCGTGACTCTGTTCTGTTTGGGGATTCAGTGCATGGGGAGCGATTTTTACATTCCCTCGATAAGTGATATCATAAGTTTCTTTCTTTGTGGGACTTATTTCACTGAGGATGATCGTACCTAAATCAACTCAGGATGCTGCTACCAGCCTCATGACGTGGATTTCATGGCTGAGTGACACTCCATTGGACCTACGTAGCACCACTTGTCCACTTGTCCACTTGTCTTTGTCCACTTGTCCACTTGGCTCTTTCCTGGGATATGAAACGTGTACCGGAGTGGAGGTTCTTGTCAAGAGAGCAGCCCTCAACTTTGGGGTCCCTGTGTCTGGTTGATTTTTTCATTTTCCCAAGGTCAACGCCCATGTGTGGAAGTGCCCTATGCTCTGTGGTTCTGTGTTTTCCATGGTTTGGGAAAGAGGATACACTTGTGAAGATTGGCTGTTGGCCATTGACATCCCGCCCATCAGCTTAACAAGGCTCCCTTGACTCCGTGGCCTGTCCTGCCTTTCTGGTTTTTAGACTTTTTTCGCCTGGCCCTTTTGCCCCGGGGGGGGGGCGAGAGATTTCTTTGTAGTGCTGATTTGCTCTCCCAGGTTGCTTGGTTGGCCAAAAAGGGCGTATGCGTTTTTTCCTGAATATATTCAGGAAAAAACGCATACGCCCTTTTTGGCCAACCGCATCATTGTCCACGTTCTGGCGCTTTTCATGTGCTATCGGGGCCATTCCGATGTAGCCGTTGACATCCGTCTCCTGCAATTCTGCCTTGCGTTCAACGCCTCTTCGTAGCCTGACCTCAATATATTTTGGGGCGATAGTTATCGTTTAGAGCTCTGCAGGTTTGGGAAGTGCAGTGCCCCTGAGCTCCATTTCCCAAGTCGCTTTTTTGGGAGGGGGACGCAACACGGCTGGATGGCTTCACGCCCTATTGTCGATCCGCGGTGGCAGGCTGAACCGCTGGTGAATTCTTCTTCGTGATGGGAAATGAGAGTGACATGTGCCCGACCAAACACCTCCAGCGAGTCTCTCATTGGTTCCCCCTCTTGCAGTTCATCCTGCGGACAAATTGCAGACGGTACGAAAGAGGCATGGAAAGGCGCCGAGTCTCCAAGTGGGGAGATTGTTAGTAAGGGGGCCTGAATGGAGAACACGAGCACCAGGAGATGAAAACTGAGGTGAGTTTCAGAAAGCTTTCCCGATCCCACGGTGTAGCATCCGCTGGGTTTCCAATGAGTGCTTTCGCTGCCGGAAGATTGCGTTGAACCTGGAGAGTTGGGACCCATGGAATGGGGAGCACGCAGGATTCCTTTCAAGGGTCTGCATTTGCTTTCCCAACCTCACCAATCGTCTCAGCCCCAAGAGTGTCCAGCCTTATGTCTTCTGCCGCTGGGGCTGTAGATGTGGTCAATCCTGGTTGCATGCCAGTCCCTGAACGCATTTTGGAAGAATTTCTCTCTGTTTTGCCCTGCTTGTTTCTTCTTTATGTTGGAAATGTATCCTCAGAATGGTTCTGAGCTGATTTTCCCTGCTGGTTTTAGGCCGCTTTACACACACTTGATGCACTTACACAGAGATATCAAGACTTAGCTTTTAAGATGCTTACTAGTCGGATAGATACTTGTGCGATGAACAGGGTCTGGTGAGTCCAGTTGATTGAGCAAGGAGTAGGTCGTGTCCATTCCATATTAGGTTTTCGGAAGGGTATCTGTGCTCATTTCAAACTCGAGTTTTATGCGTCACCCCACCTCACCTTTCCCCTGAAGCAGGCATAAGTGTGTTTTCTAAAAGCGTGACTCTGTTCTGTTTGGGGATTCAGTGCATGGGGAGCGATTTTTACATTCCCTCGATAAGTGATATCATAAGTTTCTTTTTTTGTGGGACTTATTTCACTGAGGATGATCGTACCTAAATCCACTCAGGATGCTGCTACCAGCCTCATGACGTGGATTTCATGGCTGAGTGACACTCCATTGGACCTACGTAGCACCACTTGTCCACTTGTCCACTTGTCTTTGTCCACTTGTCCACTCGTCTTTGTCCACTTGGCTCTTTCCTGGGATATGAAACGTGTACCGGAGTGGAGGTTCTTGTCAAGACAGCAGCCCTCAACTTTGGGGTCCCTGTGTCTGGTTGAATTTTTCATTTTCCCAAGGTCAACGCCCATGTGTGGAAGTGCCCTATGCTCTGTGGTTCTGTGTTTTACATGGTTTGGGAAAGAGGATACACTTGTGAAGATTGGCTGTTGGCCATTGACATCCCGCCCATCAGCTTAACAAGGCTCCCTTGACTCCGTGGGCTGTCCTGCCTTTCTGGTTTTTAGACTTTTTTCGCCTGGCCCTTTTGCCCCGGGGGGTGGCGAGAGATTTCTTTGTAGTGCTGATTTGCTCTCCCAGGTTGCTTGGTTGGCCAAAAAGGGCGTATGCGTTTTTTCCTGAATATATTCAGGAAAAAACGCATACGCCCTTTTTGGCCAACCGCATCATTGTCCACGTTCTGGCGCTTTTCATGTGCTATCGGGGCCATTCCGATGTACCCGTTGACATCCGTTTCCTGCAGTTCTGCCTTGCGTTCAGCGCCTCTTCGTAGCCTGACCTCAATATATTTTGGGGCGATAGTTATCGTTTAGAACTCTGCAGGTTTGGGAAGTGCAGTGCCCCTGAGCTCCATTTCCCAAGTCGCTTTTTTGGGAGGGGGACGCAACACGGCTGGATGGCTTCACGCCCTATTGTCGATCCGGGGTGGCAGGCTGAACCTCTGGTGAATTCTTCTTCGTGATGGGAAATGAGAGTGACATGTGCCCGACCAAACACCTCCAGCGAGTCTCTCATTGGTTCCCCCTCTTGCAGTTCATCCTGCGGACAAATTGCAGACGGTACGAAAGAGGCATGGAAAGGCGCCGAGTCTCCAAGTGGGGAGATTGTTAGTAAGGGGGCCTGAATGGAGAACACGAGCACCAGGAGATGAAAACTGAGGTGAGTTTCAGAAAGCTTTCCCGATCCCACGGTGTAGCATCCGCTGGGTTTCCAATGAGTGCTTTCGCTGTCGGAAGATTGCGTTGAACCTGGAGAGTTGGGACCCATGGAATGGGGAGCACGCAGGATTCCTTTCAAGGGTCTGCATTTGCTTTCCCAACCTCACCAATCGTCTCAGCCCCAAGAGTGTCCAGCCTTATGTCTTCTGCCACTGGGGCTGTAGATGTGGTCAATCCTGGTTGCATGCCAGTCCCTGAACGCATTTTGGAAGAATTTCTCTCTGTTTTGCCCTGCTTGTTTCTTCTTTATGTTGGAAATGTATCCTCAGAATGGGTCTGAGCTGATTTTCCCTGCTGGTTTTAGGCCGCTTTACACACACTTGATGCACTTACACAGAGATATCAAGACTTAGCTTTTAAGATGCTTACTAGTCGGATAGATACTTGTGCGATGAACAGGGTCTGGTGAGTCCAGTTGATTGAGCAAGGAGTAGGTCGTGTCCATTCCATATTCGGTTTTCGGAAGGGTATCTGTGCTCATTTCAAACTCGAGTTTTATGCGTCACCCCACCTCACCTTTCCCCTGAAGCAGGCATAAGTGTGTTTTCTAAAAGCGTGACTCTGTTCTGTTTGGGGATTCAGTTCATGGGGAGCGATTTTTACATTCCCTCGATAAGTGATATCATAAGTTTCTTTTTTTGTGGGACTTATTTCACTGAGGATGATCGTACCTAAATCCACTCAGGATGCTGCTACCAGCCTCATGACGTGGATTTCATGGCTGAGTGACACTCCATTGGACCTACGTAGCACCACTTGTCCACTTGTCCACTTGTCTTTGTCCACTTGTCCACTTGGCTCTTTCCTGGGATATGAAACGTGTACCGGAGTGGAGGTTCTTGTCAAGACAGCAGCCCTCAACTTTGGGGTCCCTGTGTCTGGTTGATTTTTTCATTTTCCCAAGGTCAACGGCCATGTGTGGAAGTGCCCTATGCTCTGTGGTTCTGTGTTTTACATGGTTTGGGAAAGAGGATACACTTGTGAAGATTGGCTGTTGGCCATTGACATCCCGCCCATCAGCTTAACAAGGCTCCCTTGACTCCGTGGGCTGTCCTGCCTTTCTGGTTTTTAGACTTTTTTCGCCTGGCCCTTTTGCCCCTGGGGGGGGCGAGAGATTTCTTTGTAGTGCTGATTTGCTCTCCCAGGTTGCTTGGTTGGC